>NC_029773.3:90589064-90624547 GCF_000817695.3 Arachis duranensis | reverse complement strand
GGATCCGTAGTTCCATCATAGAGGTCCATATCAGGGCTTTTGAAGTTCCTTGGAACTTTTGCCCTCATTATGTCTTCGCTGAAAGGATCTTCTCCGCCTGGGAGTTGATCTTCTCCTTCATCGCGGGAGTTCTTGAGGGAGGATTCTAGCTGCAAGAGTTTTCTTTCTAACTCTTTCCGCCGTTCCATCTCCTCTTTAAGGTACCTTTCGGTTTCCTTTTGCCTCTCCCGCTCTTGTTCTAATTGCTCCAGGCGGCTATGGACCAACCCCATTAGTTCAGTTACGTGAGGTGGTTCGCCCTTTTCTGATTCACGTCCATCTGAGGAATTTACCTTCGGATTCTTTACTCCGGAGGTGCCCTCTCTGTGTTGATCATTGTCTTCATTGCCATTGCCCATGTCTAGATTCTCTTGTTCATGTTGGGCTGTGTCTTCATTGTCATTGACCATGTCTAGATTCTCTTGCTCAGAATCTGTTTCGACATGGCCTTCTTCATGGGATCTATCTGCCATCGAGGGATGATCTCGCGGTTCCCCGGCAACGGCGCCAATGTTACGGTAGGTAACCGGAGATTAATACGACGAATGGCGTTTGGCGGCCCAAGTGTGTAATGGAGGAGAACTCCGGGTAGGTCCGCAACTCGGGAGGCTCCGTCCGACTTGTGCTCGCGTGTGAATGGGGGGTGGTACCTGCAAGGACACTCCGATGCCTAAGTTAGCAAGGGTGTAAGCAGGTCTTAGGGAGTATTGGACTTAGAGATACCTGAGGGGTGTCAGTGTATTTATAGTGGTGAGCCAATAACCACCGTTGGTGTAGTGCCGTATCTTTAGGGTGGTAACCGTCCCTATTATCTTGGGGAGGTTAAGATATGGCTTTATGAGGCGGTTAGAGAGATTTTAGGGGCGGTTACTCATTTGAATGAGTGTTTATCTGCCAGCTAATCTCACATCTGACTTCTTCAGACCAAGTCGTGGTTGGCACCGACTTCTTATGTGAAGGTCGGCACGAGCTAGGCTTTAATCCTTTGGATTAGGCCTTTTAATTGGACCTGGGCCTTTGCCTTGGGCCAGGGTATGAACAGGTGGTATTTGGGTGATTAAAAGTGAGGACACTCACTTTTTTTCATTTAAATCCTAACCCAATGTCATCAATTTGCATTTCATAAATCTAAATGATAATTTGGTGAATAGATAAGTAAGATTGAATCTATTTCCTTAATAGAATATCGCTTCAAGGAAATTGAAATGATCATCATAACCAAAAATGCATCGGAATACGATGATCAACTCAGTTGTTTACGTGAAATCTTTTCAAGATTTGACATGGACAACGACGGTAGCTTAACGATTCTAGAACTCGCCTCGCTCTTGCGTTTTCTAGGGATCAATCCCATGGGGAACCAGATCCACTTGTTGTGGACGATTATGGACGTTAACGGCAATGGCAACGTCGAATTGGAAGCGGCGGTGGAGTCGGTGTCGAGGCCAAAGACCATGCCGGACTTGACGTAATCGACGGCTTTGTCAACGGCGAGTTTCTTGAGGTCGTCTTGCGTGAGGACAGGAATGGAGAGGATTTGACGGTAAGAGAGAGAATATGTGTGTGTTGTTGTTGGGATGTGTAGGTTAATATAGAAGAGAAGGAAAATGTTTTTATAGTTTTTAATTATGTTTACTTAATCAATTTTTAATTATTTAAATTTTGAATTTAAAAAATTTAATATTAATTATTAATGATTATAATTAATTAATTTGTTCAATTCTTGACTGATTACACACTTGTATAATTAATTGAATTGTTGAATTCTTACCTAGTTAGACACTTAATTATCTATACTTTTCCATTAGGTTTGTGATATACATAAAAAGTGGAGCATACTTGGAGAATGTGGAAGTAATTAGAAAGAAGAGTAATTTGATGTTTATTGGAGATGGCATTGGAAGGACCATTGTCAAGGCAAGTAGGAATGTTGTCGATGGCTGGACCACTTTTCAATCAGCTACTGTTGGTAACCATTTTTCTCCTTTAATTTCTTCTACTTATTAATTATTTGAGCTTCTTATTAATTTTTTTTAGAGTGAAGTATTAAAATTATTTACTAAAGATTAATACGTTGCGTGATGGTAAAATAATTTTTAGATTTTTTTTAAAATGTTAGTTACAAAAAATTTAATTATTTTGATGGTTGTTATAATTTTACTAAATTTATAATTAGGTTTTTATATTTTTTTTATATTGAATTCTTATACTACTTTTAATTTAGATCATTCTTAGTGTAAAAAATATTAGAGTCAGTTAGCTGAATATTTTTTTACAAATTGAAGATATTTATAATTAAAAACCTAATTAAATTTTCACAACATGTATTTTAGAAAAAATCTTCTATTAATTTTAATATTTTTTATATGAAGAGAACCTAATTAAAAAATTAAAAATAGTATAAGAGCTCAATTGAAAAAAAATACAGAAATCTAATTAAAAATTTGGTAAAATTATAGAGACTAATAGAGTAATCAAACTTTACAAAAATTCATATATATTGTTAAAAATTTATTAATATTTTAGTAGGTTTAGTTTTATTTTTTTATAATTCACCCTTATTCATTTTCATAAATCTATATTTAGTTCGTTGTTGGAAATGAGACATACATATTGGTGCGAATTATTTCACATATATTTTACACAATAATAAAAAAATAAAGAAAAAAAAAAACAAAAACTGGTGCAGGCCCTTGTCATTAATCACAAGTGAGATTCATGAAATAGCTTAGTAAAGTTTGAAAATTGGTTTATTATTACGAGGAGGTGTGGCTGTTATGTTAAAGACAAATTAAGTAGGGAACAATTTTTTTTAAAAAAAAATATAGAAGTGACAACAAAAGCATGGCAACTTGATAATAATGAGCTCACATGTTATCTCACCAATGATACTGAAATCCTTGATTTTGGTTGATGAACTTTTATAGTAAAACAAATTGTTGAGAAATTATTTTAAATAATATATTGGTTTGAACTCTGAACATATATACACGGGCACCATTGGGTTTCTCAAAGGCATCTTGCAAAATTATAATAAGATATAAATTATTGATATTTCAAAATCTTATGAACATTATATATCAAAATGTTAAGAAATTAATTAAATTTTATATGTCAAGAAATTTCCTGTTGTATAATTTATTTACAACAATAAAATCCTATCTTTTGAATCTAGAAACAACCCATGATAAATAATAATAGAGGGTTCTATAGTTTCAACCCAGCTTATTATAGTTAGAGCCTAGAAAGTAAAATGCTACATATCTTTTATTGTGGGACACTTCATCACTTGCTTTAAATTTAGAGAAATAATATAACCACGAAAAGTCCAAAGGAAAAAAGGCTATGCCCTTTTAAAATCTTAGAGGATTCATTCGATGATATTTCGTGATTGAATACAATGCTGAAAAAATTATAGGCTATGGTCCATATGATTCCATGCATAGTATAGTACATATATATATGTACAACTTTAATTTCCTTTTCAATCATTACATAATGAAACACCATTAGATTAGATTATATATAGAAATATATTGCGTAGGATAATTAAATTATGAAAGGCAGACTTTTATGAGGGTGAGACATTTCTTGTCCATGATCATTTAATCTACTTCATCAATAATGAGTAAAATGTTAACAAATTTTGCTTTAATAGTACAGTGAGATTTTTAATCTGTACCAGATTATGACATATATATTGACCCACACACGTTCTACCTAGCTGTGTTATGTGCCTTAGGTCACACGTTATATATTATCTTTAGCTGACAAAAGATAAAAATAAAATAAAAATAATTTAAAAGAAAAATAATTACCTCTTTATGGTGGAAGGTTAGATTCCAATTTAACCAACTTTATTAGATGTTATACTAGAGCTGTAATTTTTAAACATATATCCTTGTATCTGCATTATATCATGCATTATCCCATACTTAATAATTCAAGTTTAGAGGAAAAAATGAAAGTGATTAGTACTATTTTCTAGACTAGATTAATGACATGAAACCAATTATTTCTTTGATGCAGGTTTGATAACAGTAAATCATGTCTGAAGAAGAAAAAAGGGAATTTGGATTTGATGTAAAGGCAATAGATTGGAAAGATTATATCACCAATGTTCATATACCAGGTCTAAGGAGACATGTCATGAAGGGAAGGGGAATGGGTAGTTAGTGACTTACTTTGTGCTATGTAATCACCTGTCATATTCTCCAAAAACTTTTATGTATACACACTTTCCCTTGTTACCTTGAACACTATGAGAGTGTGGTAACAACTTCAACTACAAGGGAATCTCCATTATCCCATGCTGTAATTTATTGGTATAATAATCATATCTCTGTAATCTATTACTAAATAGAGTGTTTAATCTTGTTAAGCCTTCTTGACATTTGTTACCAATCAATTTTTATCTTTATTCCATATTATTTTATTTAACAATATTAAACTAAAAAATGACAAATCAGTTTGAGTTTCCTAACCCAAATTTTGAGTGACCAAAGAGGCCTCATCATCAGTTTCAAAGTTGTAAAATGTTATAAAAAAAATATTTGAATACAGATCATGTTACATAATACTAAATAATATCATTTAAGAATAAAAATATTGGAAGAAACCAATGAAAGCACCGAAACATGTCATTGTTTTCCAGGAAGAGAGCATGAAGCATCATGTGAACATGCCCCAAAGGCAATGAGAATGTGCAAAGTCAATGTCTTTTTTTTTTTTGGAAGAAAAAGTCAATGTTCTTTTGCTACATGGAAAATAAAATATATCAGCACCACCATATATTACTTCATTGAACCTGCTACTACTACTTCCTTTACCTTCACTGCAAACTATAATCCACTTTGCTTTGTTTTATTTCTTATAATCGTGAGATCATCATGGCTGCAAGATTTGTGGGGGAAGCTTTTCTCAACTCTGCACTTGGTACTATTTATGAGATGCTGATTTCACCTTTACTTGTCAACCTCATCCAGAGAAAGAAGCTTAACCGGAAGCTGGTTGAGAAGTTGGAGACAGTTCTGAAAGCTGCTCATGCTGCAATCAATGACGCTGAGCGGAGGCAGATTGAAGAGGAAGCAGTGAAGGACTGGCTGGACAGGCTGAAGAATGCTGTGTACGATGCTGAAGATGTACTGGATGAAATAACCACCAAAGCTGCCACTCAAAAGGATCCAGGTAACTCTCTGTCTCGCTATGTCAATTTGCATGATGATGGCGAGATAGTAGCCAAGATAGAAGATATCATTGCTGCTTTAGAGTCAATTGTAAAAGAGAAAGATAGTCTTGGCTTGAAAGAGATACCAGTGGAGGACATGTCATGGAGAATCCCATCAACATCTCTAATTGATGCGCGTGAAATATATGGCAGGGACCAAGATAGGGAGGTCATAGTAAAATTGTTGCTAGATGATACTAATGATGGTGAAATATTCGTGATTCCTATTGTCGGTATGGGTGGAATAGGAAAAACTACTTTGGCTCAGATGGTTTACAATGATGACCAAGTGCAACAAAAATTTAATATTAAGGCATGGGTTTCTGATGGGAAAGAAGAATTTAACGTGCTTAAGGTGACAAAGACTGTGTTGGAGAAAGCATCTTCTTGTTCTTGTAACTCTAATGAGTTAAACATAATTCAGGAGAGTTTGAAGGAAGTCCTAGCAGGGAAGAAGTTATTGGTTGTTTTGGACGACATGTGGAGTAACAATTATGATGCTTGGATAAGTTTTCTAAAGCCTTTTAAATCTAGTAATGAGGGTGTCAAGATTCTTGTAACAACCCGTCTTGATTCGACTGCTGATATGGTGAAAACTATTCCAACTTACAATCTGAGTTTGTTGGGTGATGAACACTGCTGGTCAGTGTTTGCAGATCATGCATGTCTTAATTCTGTTGAATCCCATAGCCGTTCTGCTTTAGAAGTAGTTGGTCGAAGAATTGTCAAAAAGTGTAATGGGTTAGCTTTGGCTGCTCAAACACTTGGAGGTTTATTAAGAGCAAAAAAAGAAGTAGAGGATTGGGAGTTTATATTGAAGAGTGAAATTTGGGAACTTCCAGAAAAAAATAGTGGGATTCTTCCAGCATTAAGAATCAGTTATCACTACCTCCCTTCGTACTTAAAACGTTGCTTTGTTTATTGTTCTTTATACCCAAAAGACCATGAATTCAAAAGAGATGAATTGGTGTTACTATGGATGGCAGAAGGTCTTTTGCAACAACCAAAGAGTGGAAGTACTTTAGAAGAAGTTGGTTATAAATATTTTAATGATTTAGTTTCTAGATCATTTTTCCAACATTCTAACAATTTCAGAAATTCATTTGTAATGCACGACCTCATGCATGATTTAGCAATATTGTATGGTGGAAAGTTCTTTTCTAGAACCTTTGAACTCGAAAATGCAGACAAGCATGATGATAATCCTCGTCATTTTTCATATAATCTTGGCATCAATAATTCATTCTCAAAGATCTTGGAAACATGTGATAGTTTAAAACATGCAAGGACATTGTTGGAAATCAATCTTAATACATGGCATGATTCCTCAAAGGAAATTGGTTCTTGCAATCCTTGTTGCTTACTTGCACAGTTGAAGCATGTAAGGGTTTTGTCATTTAATTTTTTTCCTCTTCAGCATGATTCAGTGCTCAATTCAATAGGTGATTTGATTCATTTGCGTTATTTGGATATCTCTGGTGCACCTATCATGACATTGCCTGAGTCAATGAGTAACTTGTATAATTTACAAACATTGAAGTTGAGTAAATGTAGAAGACTAGAAAAGCTTCCAACCAACATGCAGGATCTTGTAAATTTGCGTCACTTGGATCTCTCTGATATGCCTATTGTGGTATTGCCCGAATCATTGAGCAACTTATATAATTTACAAACATTGAAGTTGAGCAGATGTAGAGGACTAAAGAAGCTTCCAGACAAGATGCAAGATCTTGTAAATTTGCGCCATCTCGATATTGAAGATACTAATTTAGAAGAGATGCCAGAAGGGGTAAGCAAATTAAAAAAATTGCAATTTTTAAGTAATTATATGGTGGGAAAGCTTGAAGAGAATGGAGTTGGGGAATTGGGAGAATTAGCACATCTTCATGGGTCATTGTGTATTGAGAAATTAGAGAATGTTAAGAATAGTGGTGAAGCATTGAATGCAAGGATGGATGAAAAAATACACCTGAATGCTTTATATTTGACCTGGTCATCATTTCAAGAAAGTGATATTGTTGATTCCCAAATCGAAAAAGATGTGCTTGACAAATTACATGCTCACAAAGAGTTGAAAGAGCTAAGAATCAGTGGTTACAGGGGTGCGGTATTTCCAGATTGGATAGGACACTCTTCATACCACAACATGGCTGAATTGGAGCTGAAGGGATGTAGGAATTGTTTGGTGCTTCCTTCACTTGGACAGCTACCCTGTCTTATGCAATTGAGGCTTTCAGGATTTGACATGGTGAAGATTATTGGTGCTGAATTCTATAAGGCTGATGGAACGGATCATCATCAGGAGACACCCTTCCGATCTCTCAAATCTTTGTCAATTTTTGATATGTCTTGCTGGGAGGAATGGGTGTCATTTGAATGTGATGATGATGCACCATTTCCTCAACTTGAGCAACTTTCCATATGGGACTGTCCTAAATTAAGAGGAGATATGCCAACTTTCCTTCCATCTTTGAAAACACTTTATATTTCAGGATGCAAGCAGCTTGGTTGTTATCTCCCAAGAGCTCCCATGCACCAATTAAAAATATATGATACACAAGAAGCAAGAATGCAGGACCTACCACTTTCGATGTTGGAGAAACTATCCATTGATGGAATGCAGCAGGTGGAATATATCTTTGATGCCATGACCCATACCCAACCAACCCCTCTCACAAAGTTATCCATATCAAACTGCTCATCAGCCATATCATTTCCAGGGGATTCTTTGCCCCCTTCATTGCAAGAGCTTTACATCACACATTGCAAGAATGTAGAATTTCCAATGCAGCACCAACAACATCACTGGCTACAGAGACTAGAAATAGACAACAGCTGTGATTCACTTACATCCTTCGCATTGTCAGCGTTCCCAAATCTCAAGTATCTCACAATTGCAAGACATGAAAATTTGACATCTTTGGAGGAGCTGTCACAGTCACAGTCCCTCCGACAATTATGGGTTGAAGAATGTCCTAAGTTGGAGATCATAAGGTTGCCTGCCCCTTTAAGGGAACTTAGAATCAATAGATGTCCGTTGTTGGGTGAAGGCATAAAGAGGAAGGACCCCCACATTTGGCCAGCCATTTCCCACATCCCCCACATCCAAGTTGATTGGATTCGGATTCACAATGATTCAACATCTTAAAACAGGTAACTGCACCAACATCATATTCATTCTTTCATATATTATATTCTTATGATAGTTTTATTCTCATATTTTAATACTGAGTTTCTTCAACCCATTTTTTTTATGTAATAAAGTCATGCTGTTTGTTTATCAAATCTACTCTACACTGTCCAAATCATGTGTCTAATTTAGTTGTCATGATATCAAAATGGAACTCTGAGATACACCTTTTGAGCAAGTTTTCACTTTTCACTTTTGAGTAGCATTATATGGCTGCTAGTGCATCATAAGTTCATAACCCATAATTCAATTAGCCCATCTTCTATGGTGGAGCTATCATACTGCTACTTCCACTTTTTAAGCTTCTTGTCATCATTGGACAATTGCACAACCAAACAATAAAACATTTAGTCTCTTTTTTTTGCAGGAAGCATGTCAGCATAAGGAGTTTGGTTGATATTCTCTGCAGTTGACAGTTATAATTTTGTGAATAACTTTGTGATTTTAGGACAAAATGGTATGTCAATTGTAAGAAAGAAACATTTATGCCCCCAACTACAAATTCCTATATTTGATTTGCTCCAAGCCTCCAATACATTCCTAAATCCTAATCACTTTCCTAATTTTGTTGCGGTAACAGCTTTTTGAGCTGCCATCACCACCCCCCTCTTGTTCTTTGCTTATCCATATCCTCCGGTGCCAATTCAAAGCTGAGTTTCATGCTGCTTTCACCGGTCTTGCATTGAGAATTGTAAGCAACTTTTCACCCTTTCATTGCATCCATATTTGTTTCATTTTTCTTCCTCCATAATGTGGAAAACTTAAACGTTTACTCTATTTCTTCTTAGTGTGGACATACATAAAATGGGAGAAATATATTCTAGGAATACAAAATATTCATTTCAGTCACAGAATGATGTCTTGGGGTGCTTAATTAATGTCATACTTTATCAAGGTAAAGTTACTCATTATTTCATTGCATGTAGCTATTTCCTAAGATTAATTTTATTGGAAATGTTACCTCTGAATTTTGTTCGGTCTTGGATAATAAATACAGAGCTTTTCAAATGCCTTAGACAAATCAAATGAAAAATCCTACAAAGCCTTTATGTTGAGCAAGCTAGTACCTGTAGTAGGCAACATTTGCGAATCGAATCTTGGACTAGATGAAGATTCTTCCAATGTTATTCTGGATGAGGTAGATGTAATTGTAAATTCTGCAGCTAATACAACATTTGATGAAAGGTTAGTGCAATAATTTCACAAGAAGAAGTTCCAACCAATTTTATTATTCATTGTAATAATTCGACTAGTATGATCAGATATGATACTGCTATCAACATAAACACCAAAGGACCGTGTCGCCTTATGAGCATTGCGAAAAAATGCAAGAAGCTTAAGCTCTTTCTGCATGTTTCAACAGGTAAAAAGATAATAAGGGCTAAAAAAACTAGTAATCATCATTTGCTAAGTTTTATTACATTATTTACCAAAGAAAACTTGCTTCCATTATGCAGCTTATGTCAATGGACAAAGACAAGGAAGAATTATGGAAAGACCATTTAGCATTGGAGATTGCATAGCTAGAGAAAAATCCATATCTGAAATTCCACAAAGTTTTCTTCCAGCATTGGACATCGAAGGCGAAATAAACATGGTTTCGAATTACAATGGGAACATTGAAGACAACTTACTAGCTCAAAAGATGAGGGAGATGGGTCTAGAAAGGTATGCAGAGTCCTTTAGTTTTCTGTGTTCTCTTCATTGTTAACCAAAGTAAAAAAAGCAAAAAATACTACTTTGTCACAAAATTGTTGACCATTTTTGGAATTGTTTGTCTAAATTTTTGTTATTTTGTTTTCTTAACAGGGCTAGAAGATATGGGTGGCAAGATACTTATGTGTTCACAAAAGCTATGGGAGAAATGATGATTGATAAATTGAGGGAAGATATTCCAGTTGTTGTAATTCGTCCAAGTGTTATAGAAAGCACTTTTAAAGAACCATTTCCTGGATGGATGGAAGGAAATAGGTATGTCAAATAATGGTAGGGCGAATATTTTCATATTTTCAAGAACAACCATGCTACATATACACCAAATACATAGTGGCTGATTTTTAGTGTGCACATAGCATTTTTGTTTCACGAATGTGAAAATATTTCTGTCACTTTAAAAATATTTTCAAGTGTGTTACATTTCTGAGAACAATTTTTACCTAGCATTCCACAAACATAGTCTCAGCTATATCAAATTGTTACATTCTACCTACCAAAGGCTCTAGAAGATATATGCCTAAGAAATCTATTCCCAGAAATAAGAAGGAAAAAGAAGCAATTCATCTACCAAGCACCTTTGACTAACCTAATAATAGCAATGACATTTGCATGATAGAACTAACAATTTTTTTGTCAACCTTTTAGGATGATGGATCCAATAGTTCTATGCTATGGGAAAGGACAGCTAACAGGTTTCTTGGTAGATCCAAATGGGGTACTTGATGTGGTAAGTGAAACTAATATAATTGCATTATTTAATAGAATTCTTTACTTGGAAAGGAAAACACAAAAAATTTAATTCATAAACTATATGTTTTCTAATAACTGTTAAACTAACAATGACTAATATGCTTTCATAGGTTCCATCTGACATGGTTGTTAATGCAACCTTGGCAGCAATGGCAAGACATGGAATGGATCAAAAGCGAGATATCAATGTGTATCAAATTGCTTCATCTGTAGTGAACCCTTTGGTGTTCCAAGACCTTGCAAGATTGCTCTATGAACATTATAGCTCCTCTCCATGCATTGATTCAAAGGGTAGGCCAATTCAAGTTCCATTGATGAAGTTGTTTAGCTCCACAGAGGAATTCTCTGGCCACTTATGGAGAGATGCTATTCAGAAGAGTGGATTCACAGCTATGGCCTCATCAAAGGGGAAGATGTCTCAGAAACTTGAAAATATTTGTAGAAAATCAGTGGAGCAAGCAAAGTACTTAGCCAATATTTATGAACCATATACATTTTATGGTGGAAGGTTAGATTCTAATTTAACCAACTTTATTAGATGTTATACTAGAGCCGTAATTTTTAAACATTGTCATATCCTTGTATCTGCATTATATCATGCTGTATCCCATACTTAATAATTCAAGTTTAGAGGCAAAATCAAAGTGATTAGTACTCTTTTCTAGACTGAATTAATGACATGAAACCAATTATTTCTTTAATGCAGGTTTGATAACAGTAACACAGAAAGATTAATGGAAATCATGTCTGAAGAAGAAAAAAGGGAATTTGGATTTGATGTAAAGGCAATAGATTGGAAAGATTATATCACCAATGTTCATATACCAGGTCTAAGGAGACATGTCATGAAGGGAAGGGGAATGGGTAGTTAGTGACTTACTTTGTGCTATGTAATCACCTGTCATATTCTCCAAAAACTTTTATGTATACACACTTTCCCTTGTTACCTTGAACACTATGAGACTTTGGCAACAACTTCAACTACAAGGGATTCTCCATTATCCCATGCTGTAATTTATTGGTATAATAATCATATCTCTGTAATCTATTACTAAATAGTGTTTAATCATGTTAAAACTTTCTTGACACATGTTACCACTCAATTGTTTTCTTTATTCCACTATAATTTTTTTAACAATATTAAAATGAAACGGAGTTCATAAATTGAGAAATGAATTTGAGTTTCCATACCTAAATGTTGATTGACCAATCTAAACAGGCACAACAGTAAATTTAGAATCATGTTTCTTTCACAATGAAGCTTAGAAATAGGTACATGGGGTACATTTGATTTGAAAGTAAATTACTTTTTTTTCATGCAATAACTTAAGCAAGCAAGACAAAGACAATAATGCAGATTACTGTATGGCTAATAAAGTGGAGGAGGGGCCTCATTAATTAAAACATCATAATTATCATTGATGTGCTTTTTCAACATTTCTGAATAAATTTGGATTCCATTTAGAAAAATAAAAGTATCTTTTTGAAATAAACATTAGAAAAAGTAAGAAATGTGTGAAAGAATGTCATGCCAACATTCTCCTATTTGCTGTTGGATGCAGTGTGGACCATACACTTTATGAAAGCACTCAAACATCTCAGTGCTTTGGAGGAAGAAAGCAAGAAGCATCTTGTGAACTTGCCCGGAAGAGCAATAAACATTTGAAGTTAATATAATTTTGATACAAAAACATTTATCAGTACCACACCATATACCTCATTACATGCTACTACTTGCTTACCCTTTGTGAGAAATCTGAGTTGAGTGCAAACACAAACTACAAACCACTTCCTTGTTCCATACTTTCTTGATCTTCTGAACATGGCTGCAGAACTTGTTGGAGGAGCTTTTCTCTCTTCTTTCCTCAATGTTCTTTTTGACAGGCTGTCCAATGATAAGTTTGTCAACTGGATCCGAAGAAAGAAGCTTGACCAGAATCTGCTTGGAAGGTTGGAGAATATTTTGAATGTGGTTGAAGCTGTGCTGAATGATGCTGAGAAGAAACAGATCACTGACAATGCTGTCAAGAGGTGGCTCAAAAATCTTCAAGATGCTTTCTATGATGCTGATGACTTGTTGGATGAAGTATGCACCAAAGCTGCCACTCAAAAGGATCCAGGTAACTTCCTGTCTCATATCTTCCACTCACAGGATAGGGATATGGTTGTGACTAGGATTGAAGAAGTCATTGCTAGACTAGAGGATATTGCGAAACACAAAGATATCCTTGGTCTGGAAAAGATTGCAGCGAAGAACATGTCAGGGAGGATTCCATCAACCTCACTAGTTAAAAAATCTGATATGTTTGTTGGCAGGGACAGAGAGATGGATACCATAGTGAAATTGTTGTTAGATGATAGTAAAGATGGTGAAATATCTGTGATTCCTATTGTGGGCATGGGTGGGATAGGAAAAACTACTCTGGCAAAATTGGTTTATAATGATGTTAGAGTGAAACACAAATTTCATGTTAAAGCATGGGTTTGTGTTGGTGAGGAGGAATTTGATGTTCTTAAGATGACAAAGATTGTGATAGAGAAAACTGGTAGTTCTTGTCACTCAAATGATTTAGATACAGTTCAAAATCATTTGAAGGATAAGCTAGAAGGGAAGAAATTCTTGGTTGTTGTAGATGATGTATGGAGCAGTAATCGTGAGGGTTGGGAAAGCTTTCTAACTCCTTTTGAATGTGGAAGTGAGGGAGGTCATATTCTTGTAACATCCCGTCTTGATTCAGTTGCTTCTATGGTGAAAACTAATCATATTCAACCTCTCAAGTTGAGTTTGTTGCATGAGGAAGATTGTTGGTTAGTGTTTGCAAAACATGCATTTTTTCCTACTGAATCTAGAGACCGTTCAGCTCTAGAAATCATTGGTAGAAAAATTGTTCAAAAGTGTAAAGGGGTACCTTTGGCTGTCCAAACACTTGGGGGCTTATTAAGGACAAAAGATCATGAGAGGGAATGGATTGATGTTTTGAATAGCGAGATTTGGGAGTTTGCTGAAGATGAGAGTAGTATTCTTCCTGCATTAAGAATTAGTTATTACTATCTCCCTTCGTACTTAAAACGTTGCTTTGTTTATTGCTCTTTATACCCAAAGGACTACGAATTCATAAGGGAGGAACTGGTGCCATTGTGGATGGCAGAAGGTCTTTTGCAGCAACCAAAGAGTGACAGCACTTTAGAAGAAGTTGGTTATAAATATTTTACTGATTTAGCTTCAAGATCATTTTTCCAACATTCTAACTCTGGTGAAAATTCATTTGTGATGCACGATCTCATGCATGATTTAGCAATATTCTGTGGTGGAAAGTTCTTTTCTAGAACCTTTGAACTCAAAAATGCAGCCAAGCATGATGCTTATCCTCGTCATCTTTCATATAGTCGTGGCATCAGGGATTCGCTCTCAAAGTTCTTGGAAGCATGTGATGATTTACAACATGCGAGGACATTGTTGAAAATCAATGTTGGTACCAGCCATGAATTCTCAAAGGAAATCGATCCTTGTCGCTTACTTGCACAATTGAAGCGCGTAAGGGTTTTGTCATTTGAATTCTTTCCTGGTGACCATATTTCATTGCCCGATTCAATAGGTGATTTGATCCATTTGCGTTATTTGGATCTCTCTGGTACACCTAGCGTGACATTGCCCGAGTCCATGAGTAACTTGTATAATTTACAAACATTGAAGTTGAGAGAGTGTGGAAACCTGAAAAAGCTTCCAAGCAAGATGCAAGATCTTGTAAATCTGCGCCATCTCGATATTACAGAGACTAATTTAGAAGAGATGCCAAAAGGGATGAGCAAATTGAAAGAGTTGCAGATGTTAAGTTACTATATTGTTGGGAAGCATGAAGAGAATGGGATTGGGGAATTAGGAGAACATGTACATCTTCAAGGGTCATTTCATATTAAGAAACTAGAGAATGTGGTTGATAGCAGTGAAGCTTGGAAGGCAAGGATGGTTGATAAGAAATACATCAGTGATTTATGTTTGGAGTGGTCATCAGGTGAAGATGGAGATATTGTTGATTCCCAAATCGAAAAAGATGTACTTGCCAAATTAGAACCTCACAAAGACTTGAAGATGCTATTCATCTGGGGATACAGAGGTACCATGTTTCCGGATTGGGTAGGGCAGTCTTCGTACCACAACATGACTGAGTTGTATCTGAGTGGATGCAGGAATTGTTGGGTGCTTCCTTCACTTGGACAGTTACCCTCTCTAACGAGATTGGGGATTTCAGGATGTGATAAGCTGAAGATGATTGGTGGGTCATTCTATAAGGGTGATGGAACTCATCAGTATCAGGAGACACCCTTCCGATCCCTTAAATCTCTGCAATTTTATGTTATGAGTTGCTGGGAGGAATGGGAGTCATATGAATGTGACGATGATGATGATGCACCATTTCCTCAACTTGAAGAACTTCGGATACAGTACTGTCCTAAGTTAAGAGGAGATTTGCCCACTTTCCTTCCGTCTTTGAAATCACTTTTGATTAATGAATGCGAGGAGCTTGGTTGTTATCTGCCAAGAGCTCCCTCTATCCTCAAATTAGAAATACATGGCAAACAGGAAGCAAGAATGCGGGAGCTACCACTTTCCATGTTGGAGACACTAATCGTTAATGGAGAGCAGCAGGTGGAGTATGTGTTTGAGGCCATGACCCACACCCAACCAACCTCTCTCATAGACCTACAGATCTCAGAGTGCTCATCAGCTATATCATTTCCAGGGGATTCTTTGCCCCCTTCATTGGAAGTGCTATCAATCATGAACTGCAAGAATGTAGAATTCCCAATGCAACACCAACAACATGAGTCACTAAGGAGTCTTAGAATAGACAACAGCTGTGATTCGCTTACATCCTTCGCATTGCCAGCGTTCACAAATCTCAAGTATCTCACAATTGCAAGACGTGAAAATTTGACATCTCTGGAGCTGTCACAGTCACAGTCCCTCCGAGAATTACGGATTAAAGAATGCCCTAAGCTGGCGAACATAATAAGGCTGCCTGCCTCTTTAAGCAAACTCAGAATCAGAGAATGTGGGTTGTTGGGTGAAGGCATAGAGAGGAAGGACCCCCACATTTGGCCATCCATTTCCCACATCCCCCACATTGAAGTTGATGACACAGAGATCCTCAATGAGTCAACATCTTAAAACAGGTAACTCTTTTGGTATCTCTATATCCCAAACCCACTTCATCTTCTCCAACATCGTATTCATTCTCTCCTACGTAATCTTATTTTTATTTCCAAATTTGTAGTCCATGGGTACTTTCAGGAACATAATAGTATCGCAAAACTGTTAGCTTTTTGAATTTGTTTTTTCTCCCCATTGAACTGTTTTACCCCCTTTATTTGTTTCTTTTTCCTTTTTTCTTCATGTATAGGGACATCTATTGATTCTGCTGGGACTTGTGAATTTATTACATTTGGGTGCTGCACCTCCATTCTTGTAAGGATGCTTCTCGTTGGATAGGAATTTAAAATTCTTATACAATATAGAGACACACCATACATATATATAAAGTATTTTTTAAATAAATTAAAATTATATTTTAATATTTTATTAATATTAAAATATAAATTAAAATTTTAATTATCTTTAATATTTTTTAAATTATATAAAATATTTAAAATATTTTTTATTTTAATAATTAATAACATATACTATTTTTAAATTCATTTAAAAAATATATGCGCTGATACGTGATGATATTTAAGTGTATATCTAAAAAATTTTATTTTTTATTAAAACATAATTAGACACATAAGACATGCATGTCAAACTAGTATCCATGTCGGATTCGAAATGCATCACTACAAATTCGTAAGGATGTGTGCTTCATAGGGGTAGCTTATTAAACACTACAAAATCTCATGTTTGAAATCTGCAATAAACGAATATAGGAAATCTTTGGGATGAGATAACAACTATGAATAAGGATCTTGCCTTTCATCCCATGTGCATGACGTGGCCTATTTTAATGGAGTCACAAACAGCTTAGCACAAGCATAAAATTCATCAGTGTTTTTGTTTTCCTTCTAATTTTCCACAAAATTCTTAGATTATTGTTTCTTCTTTTCCTCCCAGATAACATGGTAAAACTTGGGCCTGTATGGTGATCTGAAAAAGCTTCTACTCAACTCAAGGAAGAAATGAAGGTTGACTAGTCGAGGCAAATTTCGTTGTCATGACTCATGATAACAAAAAGGGAACTCTGAGGCATGCCTTTTGAGTAGAATTATAACAGAAATGAAGGCTTCTTAGTGTATCATAACTCATAATTCGATTGGCTCATTTTATATAAGCATCTTTTTATCATTAAACTATTGCACAACAAAATACTGAAGAAGAGTTTGGTTTACATTCTTTGCAGCTGAAAATGAAGAGTTTAAGATTAAAGGTATGTCTATTGAAAGGGAAAAAAAAAGTTTATGCCCCAAACTACATATTCTGTCCTTGAATTGCTCCAACACATTTCTAAATGCTAATCACTTTACTACTTTTGTTGCAGGAATTGCTTTTTGGGCTGCCTTGACCACTTTCCACTTGCTCTTTGCTTATCCATGTCCTCCACTTCCAATTAAAAGCAGAGTTTCATACTTCTTTTGCTGATCTTGCTTTGAGGATTTTCAGCAACTTTTCACCCTTTAACATCCATATTTGTTTCATTTTTCTTCTTCCATAATGTGAACGAATGTATACATTATTGCTTATTTTCTTCATAGTATGAACATAGATAAAATTGCAGAAATATACTCTAGGAATATAAAATTCCTGTCACATAGTGATGTCTTGCAGTGCTTAATTAATTATCATACTTTATCAAACGTATTCCTCATTATTTCATTGCATGATGCATATATACTACTATTAATTTTGGTCATTCTGGTATATATATATTATGATGTCACTGGAGCCATATATATTGGACTTGTACCCTCACTCTCATATAGAGCAGCAATGCCAATTCAACTTTAGAGTAGAGAATAGATGCATTAACTCTGATTGATTTAACCACCATGTATGTTAACCACTAAGCATAAGAAAATTACATAGTAGTTGCGGACAAGGACATCGCAAATAGCAAACTACATTCTTAGTATAAGAAAGCTTGGTGAACTCATTGTAAAGCAACTTTTGTTGTTGAATGAAAAAACTGGAGAGTACACCCTCTCTTTCCTCTTGTGGAGCTCTTAATCTTCAACCGAGATCAAAGAACTCAAGGAACTGCTTGCCAAGATTTCTGAGTTTGCGGATTCTCTTCGGTCCGAGATGCAAGATTTGAAGCCTGCTCCAGCAATTATGCAGCAGGGTCCTTGCAAAATGCACTCTTTTTGTGGTATCAAACACCATAGGAATCACAATAATATCAATACGCAATTTCTTGAAGTTATCGGAAATAAGTATGTATATGCGACAAAATATTATCATGAATTAATATTTATTATTTACAAGAGAATACGTTTTCATTAATGATAATATTTTTAACTAAAATTAGAAACAATAATTACAATAGAAATTATAATATTTATATGTTAATTTTTATTGGATAAAAATTAATATATCTTATTTATTAAATTATATATATAAATAGTGTGTATAAAAATATAATCATTGAACTGATTCTGAAAATTTTTAATGATTACAATTGTTCATACCCTGGCCCAATACAAAGGCCCAGGTCCAATTAAGAAGGCCTAGTCTAAAGGATTAGGGCCTAGCTAAATGCCGGCCTTCACACAAGAAGTCGGTATCAACCACGACTTGGTCAGAAGAGGTCGGATGCGAGATTAGTTGGCAGATAAACACTCATTCAAATGAGTAACCGCCCCTAAAATCTCTCTAACCGCCTCATAAAGCCATATCTTAACCTCCCCAAGATAATAGGGACGGTTACCACCCTAAAGATACGGCACTACACCAACGGTGGTTATTGGCTCGTTACTATAAATACACTGACATCCCTCAGGTATCTCTAAGTCCAATACTCTCTAAGACCTGCTTACACTCTTGCTAACTTAGGCATCGGAGTGTCTTTGCAGGTACCACCCCCCATTCACATTCGAGCACAAGTCGGACGGAGCCTTTGGCGCCGTTGCCGGGGACCCGAGAGATCACTCAACAATGGCGGATAGATCCCACGAGGAAGGCCATGCCGAAACAGATTCTGAACAAGAGAATCTAGACATAGGCAATGGCAATGAAGACAATGATCAACACCGAGAAGGCACCTCCGGAGTAAAGAATCCGAAGGTAAATTCCTCAGATGGACGCGAATCAGAAAAAGACGGACCACCTCACGTAACTGAACTAATGGGATTGGTCCATAGCCGCCTGGAGCAATTGGAACAAGAGCGGGAGAGGCAAAAGGAAACCGAAAGGTACCTTAAAGAGGAGATGGAACGGAGAAAAGAGTTAGAAAGAAAACTCTTGCAGCTAGAATCCTCCCTCAAGAACTCCCGCGATGAAGGAGAAGATCAACTCCCAGGCGGAGAAGATCCTTTCAGCGAGGACATAATGAGGACAAAAGTTCCAAGGAACTTCAAAAGCCCTGATATGGACCTCTATGATGGAACTACGGATCCAAAGCATCATCTCAGCAACTTTAAAAGTCGGATGTATCTAGCCGATGCCTCCGACGCTACGAGATGCAAGGCTTTCCCGACCACTTTATCGAAAGCAGCGATGAAGTGGTTCGATAGCCTCCCCCCGAGATCCATCACTAGTTTTGAGGACCTCTCAAGGAAATTCCTGATGAGGTTCTCAATCCAAAAAGATAAAGTAAAACATGCACCGAGCCTCTTGGGAATAAAACAGGAGGTCGGAGAGTCTTTACGAGCCTATATGGAAAGGTTCAATAAGGCATGTTTAGAGATTCAAGACCTGCCAACAGAGGCAGTAATAATGGGGTTAGTCAATGGACTTAGAGAAGGTCCCTTCTCACAGTCCATATCTAAAAGACACCCCGTCTCTCTAAGTGATGTACAAGAAAGGGCCGAAAAGTACATCAACATGCTAGGGAGAGAGAAAGGGAAGTCAAGAAGAAGGAAGAGCTCGGTCTTGAGAGGCCTAGGAAGTATCACTCTTATACTCCTCTAAAGACTTCTATAGTGGATGTATACAGAGAAATTTGCAACACTGAAAGGCTGCCACCCCCAAGACCCATTAAAAATAAAAAAGGGGGAAGTCGCAGCGAATATTGTGAGTACCATAAAATATATGGTCACTCCACCAACGACTGTTACGACCTCAAAAATGTGATAGAAAAGCTGGCTAGAGAAGGTCGGCTTGACAGATATCTCATGGAGAGGTCGGACACCCATGGAAAGAGAAAGCGAGAAGATATGGACAGGAGAGATCCTCCACCACAGACCCCTGAGAGACACATCCACATGATCTCAGGAGGATTTGCGGGAGGTGGAGTCACCAAATCTTCTCGCAAAAGACATCTGAAAAGAGTCTATCAGGTCGGGGATGAGACTCCCGACCTCCCCACTATATCATTCACAAAAGAGGATGGGCAAGGGATAATCCCCGGGCATGACGATCCCGTGGTGATAACCATGATCCTAGCTAACGCCCACCTCCACAGAACCCTAGTGGACCAAGGGAGCTCGGCGGACATCCTTTTCAAGCCCGCCTTCGACAAGCTAGGGTTAGACGTAAAAGAGTTGGGAGCTTACCCCGACACCCTATATGGGTTAGGGGATACGCCAATAAAACCACTGGGATTTTTGCCCCTTCACACAACTTTCGGAAAAGGGGAAAAATCGAGGACTCTGAGCATAGATTTCATAGTCATCGATGAAGGGTCAGCCTACAATGCCTTAATTGGCAGAACTACCCTTAATCGACTCGGAGCAGTGGTATCAACTCCTCACCTCTGCATGAAATTCCCAACCCCAGGAGGAATAGCAACGGTGAGGGGAGATCAAAAATTGGCAAGGAAGTGCTATAACGAAAGCCTGAATCTGAGAGGGAAGGGCAAAGAAGTCCACGCCATAGAGCTGGGCGGCGCAAGAACCAGAGAAGAGCTGCGACCCCAACCGGGAGGAAAAACCGAGGAGATACAAATCGGTGAGGAGGAAGGAAAAAACACTTACGTAGGAGCCAACCTAGGGGAAACCCTGAAACAAAGGTTGGGTGAACTCCTAAAAGCCAATTCCGACCTCTTCGCCTGGAAGGCCTCCGACATGCCCGGGATTGATCCCGAGCTCATGTCCCATAGGCTCTCGGTTTATCCAGGATCCCGACCTGTACAGCAAAGAAGGCGCAAACTCGGCCCAGAGAGGGCCTCCATAGTAGAAGAGCAAGTACAGGCGCTCCTGGAAGCCGGCTTCATCAGAGAGGTCAAATACCCAACATGGCTAGCCAATGTAGTGCTAGTCAAAAAACAAAATGGTAAATGGAGAATGTGCGTCGACTATACCGACCTAAATAAGGCATGTCCTAAGGACCCTTATCCTCTACCGAGTATTGATACCCTGGTGGACTCCAGCTCAGGGTACCAATACCTATCATTCATGGACGCCTACTCGGGATATAACCAAATCCCGATGCATGAACCCGACCAGGAGAAAACGTCGTTCATCACACCAAAAGCCAACTACTGCTACGTGGTCATGCCATTCGGTCTGAAGAATGCAGGAGCCACGTACCAGAGGCTGATGAACAAAGTGTTTTCCCCCCATCTAGGGAGCCTAATGGAGGTATACGTCGACGACATGTTAGTAAAAACCAAGCAAGAAGTCGACCTCTTAACCGATCTCTCACAAGTCTTCAACACTATAAGGTTGCATGGGATGAGACTAAATCCCGCAAAATGCGCCTTCGCAGTAGAAGCAGGAAAATTTCTAGGGTTCATGCTAACACAAAGAGGGATTGAGGCCAATCCCGACAAGTGCAGAGCCATCCTAGAAATGAAAAGTCCGACTTGTTTGAGAGAGGTTCAACAGCTCAATGGCCGACTTGCAGCCCTCTCCAGATTTTTGGCAGGATCGGCACTAAAATCCCTTCCTTTATTCTCCCTATTAAGGAAGGGATGCCAGTTTGAATGGACTCCGGAATGTGAGGAGGCGTTCCAAGAGTTCAAAAAATTCTTAAGCCGACCTCTTATCCTAACCCGACCAGTACCGGGAAAAGACCTCGTCCTATACCTATCCGTTGCAAACAGGGCTGTCTCATCGGCCCTGGTCAGAGAAGACGAGGTCGGACAACACCCGGTCTATTTCACCAGTAAGGTTCTACAGGGTCCTGAGCTAAGGTACCACAAACTAGAGAAGTTTGCTTACTCCTTAGTGATAGCCTCACGAAGGCTACGACCTTACTTCCAGGCTCACACGATAAGAGTCCGTACAAACCAACCCATGAAGCAAATCCTTCAAAAGACGGATGTTGCAGGGAGAATGGTTCAATGGGCAATAGAACTCTCCGAGTTCGATTTAAGATACGAAACTCGGACCGCAATTAAAGCCCAATGCCTCGCCGACTTCATTGCAGAATGTGCAGGTGAACAAGAGGAAAAACCAACTACATGGGAACTCTATGTAGACGGATCCTCCAATAAAACAGGGAGCGGCACAGGCATAATATTGGTAGATGGAAAAGGAACCCAGATAGAGGTCTCCTTAAAATTTGAATTTCCAGCTTCAAAC
The DNA here is from genome assembly GCF_000817695.3 of Arachis duranensis. Taxonomy (NCBI): domain Eukaryota; kingdom Viridiplantae; phylum Streptophyta; class Magnoliopsida; order Fabales; family Fabaceae; genus Arachis; species Arachis duranensis. Next base: position 90,601,952 of record NC_029773.3, on the reverse strand, counting down.
AATCAGGCAGAATATGAAGCCTTGATTGCAGGATTAAAGTTAGCAGAAGAAGTTGGCGCCGCAAAGGTGACGGTCTACAGCGACTCACAAGTGGTGACTTCCCAAATAAGTGGGGAATATCAGGCGAAGGACCCCAATATGAAGAAGTACTTGGAAAAAAACTTGGAACACCTAGGGCACTTTGCGGAAACCGAGGTCAAGCATATAACTCGGGATCTAAATAGCAGAGCTGACGCCCTATCCAAGTTAGCAAGTACCAAACCCGGAGGGAACAACAGAAGCCTGATTCAAGAAACCCTACAAGAGCCCTCGGTATCAAAAGCAGAAGATGAACGAGAGGTACTTGAGGTAGTCGGCTTAAACCTCGGATGGATGAATCCCTTAGTCGAATACCTAAAATTCGACATCCTCCCCAAAGAGGAGAAAGAGGCTAAAAAAATCCGAAGGGAAGCACAACATTATACTTTGGTGAGAAATGTCCTTTACAGAAGAGGGATATCAACGCCATTGCTGAAGTGCGTACCGACCTCAAGAATCACCGAGGTGTTGGAAGAAGTACACAGTGGGATCTGCGGAAACCATCTCGGAGCAAGGTCGCTGGCCAGAAAAGTAATCCGAGCAGGATTCTATTGGCCGACCTTGCAGAAAGATGCTACCGACTTTGTGAAAAAATGTCAGCCATGCCAAATGCATGCAAACTTCCACGTGGCTCCACCAGAAGAGCTCATTAGCATAACTTCCCCCTGGCCTTTCGCAAAATGGGGAATGGATCTGTTAGGTCCTTTTCCCCAAGCACCAGGGCAAGTTAAGTACTTAATCGTGGGAATAGATTACTTCACAAAGTGGATAGAAGCAGAACCATTAGCCACTATCACCGCTCAAAGAAGTCGCAGGTTCCTCTACAAAAACATCATCACAAGGTATGGAATACCTTATTCCATAACCACAGATAATGGAACCCAATTCACCGACGCCACCTTTAGAAGCCTGGTAGCCAGTATGAAAATCAAACATCAATTCACCTCGGTAGAACACCCACAAGCCAATGGGCAAGCCGAGGCAGCTAACAAAGTCATACTGGCAGGTTTGAAGAAGAGACTACAAGAAGCAAAGGGGGCTTGGGCTGAAGAGCTCCCTCAAGTATTGTGGGCCTATAGGACGACACCTCAATCCGCCACAGGAGAAACACCCTTCCGACTAGTATACGGCGTAGAAGCCATGATTCCTATAGAAATCAGTGAGCAAAGCCCAAGGGTAATTCTCCATGATGAGGTCGGAAACGTACAAGGGCACAAAGAGGAGCTCGACTTGCTCCCCGAAGTCCGAGAGAACGCCCAGATAAGAGAAGCGGCATTAAAGCAAAGGATGACTACCAGATACAACAAGAAAGTCATTCGAAGAGCATTTGTGCCAGATGACTTGGTCCTAATCAGAAACGACATCGGAGTCAACAAATCGGGAGATGGAAAGCTCGCCGCAAATTGGAAAGGGCCATACAAAATCAAGGAAGTGTTAGGGAAAGGTTATTATAAAATAACCGACCTGGATGGCACTGAGTTACCAAGGTCGTGGCATGCTTGTAATATGAAAAGGTACTACAGTTAGAAGCGAACTCTACTCCCTGATGTACTCTTTTCCCAGCTTCATGATTTTTTCCCAAAAAAGGGTTTTTTCTGGAGAGGGATTTTTAACGAGGCATCATAGTAGAGGCTAAGGGAAAATATGCTGTCAAGACCCTTAGTAGCAAAAAGGTACCTTCCCGATTAATAAAGATCTTTTTCATTACCATGTTTCTCTTAAATATCCTCCTCTATTTTTATAAGTCTTTCTACGAAACGCGCCGACTTAAGCTCGACAAAGCGTGAAAATCCCATGAACCGACCTAACATGGTCGTCAGGATAAAACGACGAGGTACAAGTCGGTGTAAAGAGGTTATAAGAGGTGATCGTATTAAACTCGGGAACTATCCGACTCTTAAGTCGAAAAGAAATCCGAGTAATGCAAACTCGAAAGGACTCCGAGTAAAAGAAAACCGAGTTCCGAGTAGATGAAAAACGCATCGCAAAAATAACCTAAGTCATAAAAGCTCACTATAGCAAAGTTGAGTATAAAGGATAACAAAAGAGATATGAAAACCTGAAAAAGTTTAAGTTTGCAGAAAAGCCTTTGCACGAAAAAGGCTCAAGAAAACAATGCAAGCTAACAAAAGGTTTTTTCGAAAAGATCAAACATATTCAAAGCAGAAAAGCATGTACACACGCAAAGTAACTTAAACCCTTATCCAAAAAAGGGCACCTACTTCGATTAGAACACCCTTATCCAAAAAGGGCATTTATTTTGTTTAAAACCCTTATCCAAAAAAGGGCAACAAACAAATGTTTTGTTTACGGCCTTGAAAGGCCAGGAGCAAATTGTTCACAACCACCAGCAAATAAATAGAAGTTTAAAAAAGGGGGGACCCACAGGCCGGGCCCCCATATAGCCACAAAAATAAAAAAGTCATTTCTTGGACGGAGTAGAGGAATCACCACCACTAGGAGGAACACCACCAGGACCGGGAGGAGGAGCCAAAGAGGAAGTCGGAGCAAGGGTTGAAGGACTCGGTGCATCTTTGGAATGAGGAGGAGACTCTATAATCCTCTGCCCCCGAGTCTTTAGGTCTGACTCGGAAAGGACCTCGGGAGCAGGAGGATCAACAATAGCGCCGTCAATCACCACTTTGTCAGGATGTAGTGGAGAAAGATCCAAGTCGGGGGCTATAACCCTGACCTGCTCCAGGAAAATTCTCCAAGACTCCTCGGCGCCATCGGCGATAGAGTCCTCCAAGTCAGCATAGGCATTCCGAGAGTTCAACAAATCTTTCTTCACCTCCACCATATCTTTAAATAGGCTTTGGTAGCTCTCCTGGGCCGCCTTCCTCAGATTCACCTCCATTGTGCACTGGGCTCGCAGCTGGCTCTCCTTCTCCCGGAGGTCATCTCTCTCTTTCCTCAACTTGTCCCTCTCCTCCTTTAACTCCCTCTCATGTCTTCCAAAAACAAGAAGCCTCTCCTCCAGCTCCGCAACCTTTGAGGTAGTCCCCAAGGAGCTGAGGGGAGTCTTCTCGAATATGTCCAAAAGTTTGCCACAAACTCCCGCCGCCCTAAAGCTCTCCTCGGCCAGAGCGGTAAGGTGGCCCCGAACAGAAGCATCATCCATACTTATAAGAGGATAGATGTTCTTTCGGACGAATGCAAGAGCATCCGCCTTAATACCACCTTCCCAAGAAGGGCCAGACTCTGAAGTCTTGCGCTTCTTCTTCTCCGGCTCGGAGGACTGTTGGGCAGAAGGGAGTGGTCGAGCCAAACTTGAGGAGGAAGAGATGATAATAGGTTGAGAGGGAGTACCAACACTTCTAGGAGGAGGAGGAGGAGGAGGAGGAGAGACGACCGCCTTGGAGCCCCCGGACCTGGCCCGGGACTTTGCCTTGGCTTCCTGCACCCTCTGGTAGGACTCTTGAGCATTCTTTTTTGCCATATCTACAAAAGAAACAACCAAGTTACAAGTCGGTCAAAGACAAGTCGGCAAAAAACAAGTCGGTGAAATACAACTCGGAAATAGGAAATGCATGCGCTACCTATGCAAGACTGAACAAAAGTCGACGTCCCCTGAAGGATTTTTCTCGTATCTAAGTATGGGGCCCTCCCCCATGCTTCTCGGAAAAAACCCACAATGGCCGCCTCCACCTCGTCTAGGTCATCTAAACCAACCTTTTCACAAGGGGTGGCCGGCAGCCAGTAAAGGGGAAAGCGGGGGGAGGAATGCTCGTCCAGGAAAAAGGGGTGGTGACCCTCTATAGCTTGAACCTTGAAGAAGAAGTTTTTGAAATCGTGGAAGGATTCGTCAAAAAGGGTAAAAATCCTCCGACCTTGAATGGCTCGGAAGGATACCCATTGTTGTTTGTTATTTAGCCCACTAAAGGGCTTAGTCATATGGAAAAGATAAAAGAAGATTCTCAAGGAAGTCGGGAAGTCCAGAGCGTGGCTTATAAACTGGTAAATCTTCAAGAAACCCCAGGAATTGGGATGGAGTTGAGTAGGGGCAACCTTATAGTGGTGCAAAACGGATATCTCAAAATCCGAGAAAGGAAGAAAAACACCCAAACGGGTGATCATGCATTCATACATAAAGAAAAAGTGAGGGGCCGCCTCATCAACTCTCCCAAAACAGACCCGGTCTTCAGGACCCGGGATTATCAGTTCATATTTGGGCTCGTCCTCATCCGAAGTACAGAGCCTGTGATGAGTACGAAGATGGGTGATAAACTCAGCGTCAACCAACGGTTCCTCCCCGAGGACCGTATCATCAACCCACTGAGAAAGAATGTCTACAGAAGCCATTTTTTATATAAAGAAGAAAGTGGCAGAAAACCTACAAAAAGGAAAAAGAAAAAAGAAAATCAAAAAATACGGCCACTAAAGAAGAGAGATTCGAAACTAGAATCTACAGGTCAACCTATCTACTCGCAAAACAAAACATGCAAACATAAAGCATGACATGGAAAAAGCAAAACTAACCTTTATCCGAAAATGGAGGTTGGAGAAGAACAAAAGTCTTCGAACACAAAGATGCAGTATGAACAAGATAAGGAGAAAGTTTGAAAGATTGCAGAAACGGAAAATGGAAAGAGGGAGAAACCGATATTAACTATCTGACTTAATTCAATTAATAACTTTTAGAGGGCTCAATTGTATGCTAATATAATTTTTTTCACACTAGATAAATAGGAATATGGAGATGACGTATGGATATGGGTACTGTTCATACCCTGGCCCAATACAAAGGCCCAGGTCCAATTAAGAAGGCCTAGTCTAAAGGATTAGGGCCTAGCTAAATGCCGGCCTTCACACAAGAAGTCGGTATCAACCACGACTTGGTCAGAAGAGGTCAGATGCGAGATTAGTTGGCAGATAAACACTCATTCAAATGAGTAACCGCCCCTAAAATCTCTCTAACCGCCTCATAAAGCCATATCTTAACCTCCCCAAGATAATAGGGACGGTTACCACCCTAAAGATACGGCACTACACCAACGGTGGTTATTGGCTCGTCACTATAAATACACTGACATCCCTCAGGTATCTCTAAGTCCAATACTCTCTAAGACCTGCTTACACTCTTGCTAACTTAGGCATCGGAGTGTCTTTGCAGGTACCACCCCCCATTCACATTCGAGCACAAGTCGGACGGAGCCTCCCGAGTTGCGGACCTTTCCGGAGTTCTCCTCCATCACACACTTGGGCCGTCAAACGCCATCCGTATCATTAATCTCCGGTTACCTACCGTAACAACAATTATCATATATTTTTCAATAAAATGTTCTCATGATAAACATAATATTATAATTTTTCTTTGACATCAGATTATAATGATAATTAACAAAATATTTATTCTAATTGAATAGATGTTGAATATGTTTTAAATACTTGTAAAATTAATTATTAATAAATATAAAATTCATCAATTATGGTAATGAGTTCGAGCTCTATAGTTATAATAAATGAATTAAACAAAGCCTAAGCTAAAGAGTTTGAATGAATTAAAAAAATAAGTTTCTTAGATCATTCATAATCTATTTATCTATCTATTTATAATTTATAAAAGTTGATACCAATCTTTTATACAATAAATTTTAGCCATCTTGATTTTTCCAATAATGTCACATCAGCGCTTTTAAATACATAACAACATATGAGAATCATTCAATCATTTAAAAAAAATTACCTATTATTATTTAACTGAAATATAAATTATTAATTACATACAATAAACATTTACAAATAAAGCGTCATAATTATAAAAGATTTTAATTATAAATATTTAAATTTTAAACTATTTGACTTATTTATATCTATTGTACAAAATTCTTATTACTACATTATTTACTATTTAGTCTATTACAAATTATATTGCATACAACTGTTATTATTATTTGATTTTTATCTTTCATACAAATTATTAAAAACTACTTTAAAAAAGTTTAAATTTGGCACAACATCTTCGTATTAGATATATTTAAATATATCATTATTATAAAATTAATTCATAATTTTATATTATATTTTTGGTATTTTTATTCGAATCCATTTTTTCCTAATTTTTTCTTTTAGTTATTTACGAACAATAAAAACTACAAAGATGTAAATTTGTATAACTTTAATATAAAAAAAAACTTGTTTTTTTTTCAAAAATAAATGAATTCAAATTCCTAAAAACAATAATCAATAATCTAATTTGTATTATATTTTTGTTAAATAATTATATCGAATTATATTCAAACTATCAAATAAATATTTTGCAAAATATTTTAATATAAAATGCTTTAAATTTAACATTAATATGCATATTATCTAATCAATATTAGAATATATTATATAATATAAATAATTTACCATTTCGCGTAGTACGGGTCTCATTCTAGTTTATTATAATAATAGTAATAAGTTAGAGTTTTTTGGTGACTAGTAACAAGTTAGAGTTTGAAAATCAAATATATTTTAAGGGTTAATCGGAAAGATGGAAGAAATTATATTTTTGTTTTTCTTGAATTTAGTAAAAATATTATTACTTCATATTATGGAGGAGGAGTGTTGCTAGACGAACAATTTTGATTAATAAATTTAGTATAACTAAATCACTAGCCATCCGATTCTCCAAAGAGTTATTTTCATAAATTCTGTGATGAGAAATTCGATAAATATCTGAGAATCACATCATCATAAAATAATAAGGCGGATTTAGACTTGATAAGTGAAAAGAATAAATAATTCCCCTTCTCCTCTCACAACCGAACGTATTTCAAAGGAAATGATGGTCACCGCTTCGTGAAATCAATGATGTGATGTGGTGTTGCAAGGAGAGGAAAGAGAAGAAGCCACGAAGTCTTGCCTCACCAGCTCATCCTTCTCTACCTTCTATACATATATATGGCAGTGATTCGGACCAGTCAAAAATTGGGTCATTACAACAAGCAAGTGTAATACTTGGTAAAGAGTTATTTAATTATTATTTGAATTTGATCAAATAAATAATAAAAATATTATTTGTATACCAAAATTAACTACTATGTATTTTTGTGCAAATACATTTGCTATTTAACTCAAATTCAAAATGTGTATTTTATATTTTAATATATATTTTATAATAGTAACGAATTTTGATGATTAATTTTAATTTACACCTAATATGGTTAAATAAATAATTATACCACCTCAAATAGAATGTTATTATAATTAACATGGTGTGGGTACACATCATGTTTTCGTACTATCTAAACAGACAAACTTTTTTATACTATCTTATTTCGATAAAATTTTAAGTATGTACTATCTAAACAGAAAAACTTTTTTATACTATCTTATTTCGATAAAATTTTAAGTATAGAATAAATCTGTTATCTAGTTATTTTTTATTAATTTAATGTATAGTTGTAATAATTATAATAAGAGTACATAAAAAGTATATAAAAAATATCAGCTAAAAATTATCTAAGTAATAAAATTAATTTATTATTTTTACTGTATTAATAACATTTTGTAATTAAATTGACTAAAAAAGTTAAACTAAACTGTAATTTTGTAATTAAATTGACTAATAAAGTTAAACTAAACTGTAATACGTCAGTAAAATTTGTTTGTCAGGGAAGGAATAATAAATAGGTTTATATTTCGGTGATACAAATTTGGTTTTCAGTATTAATATAAGTAGTAATTATTATGATTTGCCCAACTAAAAAAAATGAGTTTATAAATTATAATTTCACTTAGACTATCTAAAGTCAAATGATAAAAGCTGTATTAAAATAATAAAAATTAATCATATCAGTAAAAAACAAAAACCAAATTACTATAATATATACACTATTATTTCAATCTAGCAAATACTTATTAGAGATTTTTTATAAAAATAAGTTTTTTTATTTTATTAAATTTGTTTTAACTCACAAAAGTTTAGCAAGATGTGAGAGCGATATTTTAGATTCAATTTTTTCCTAAAAAAATATTACAACTAAGAGAGTATATTAGATTATATTTGAAAAAAAAATCTTTTACTATGATAAAAAAAATATTGTTATATATAAAAAATAATTTATCACTTAATTTTTAATATCCATAAGAATAAGACTGTAATATAAAAAAAAATTTTAAAAATATAATCATCACTTAAAAAAGATCATACACCTTATTAGTAATTGATGATAAAAAAAATATTAAAGTAACTATTAAATATTACAAAATTATATTGCATACAACTGTTATTACTATTATTTGATTTTTTATCTCTCATATAAATTATTAAAAACTACTTTAAAAAGTTTAAATTTGGCACAACATCTTCGTATTAGATATATTTAAATATATCATTATTATAAAATTAATTCATAATTTTATATTATATTTTTGGTATTTTTATTCGAATCCATTTTTTCCTAATTTTTTCTTTTAGTTATTTACGAACAATAAAAACTACAAAGATGTAAATTTGTATAACTTTAATATAAAAAAAATTGTTTTTTTTTTCAAAAATAAATGAATTCAAATTCCTAAAAACAATAATCAATAATCTAATTTGTATTATATTTTTGTTAAATAATTATATCGAATTATATTCAAACTATCAAATAAATATTTTGCAAAATATTTTAATATAAAATGCTTTAAATTTAACATTAATATGCATATTATCTAATCAATATTAGAATATATTATATAATATAAATAATTTACCATTTCGCGTAGTACGGGTCTCATTCTAGTTTATTATAATAATAGTAATAAGTTAGAGTTTTTTGGTGACTAGTAACAAGTTAGAGTTTGAAAATCAAATATATTTTAAGGGTTAATCGGAAAGATGGAAGAAATTATATTTTTGTTTTTCTTGAATTTAGTAAAAATATTATTACTTCATATTATGGAGGAGGAGTGTTGCTAGACGGACAATTTTGATTAATAAATTTAGTATAACTAAATCACTAGCCGTCCGATTCTCCAAAGAGTTATTTTCATAAATTCTGTGATGAGAAATTCGATAAATATCTGAGAATCACATCATCATAAAATAATAAGGCGGATTTAGACTTGATAAGTGAAAAGAATAAATAATTCCCCTTCTCCTCTCACAACCGAACGTATTTCAAAGGAAATGATGGTCACCGCTTCGTGAAATCAATGATGTGATGTGGTGTTGCAAGGAGAGGAAGCCACGAAGTCTTGCCTCACCAGCTCATCCTTCTCTACCTTCCTCCTTCTTCTCTCACAACCGAATGTATTTCAAAGGAAATGATGGTCACCGCTTCGTGAAATCAATGATGTGATGGTGTGTTGCAAGGAGAGGAAGCCACGAAGTCTTGCCTCACCAGCTCATCCTTCTCTACCTTCTATACATATATATGGCAGTGATTCGAACCTGTCAAAAATTGGGTCATTACAACAAGCAAGTGTAATACTTGCTAAAGAGTTATTTAATTATTATTTGAATTTGATCAAATAAATAATAAAAATATTATTTGTATACCAAAATTAACTACTATGTATTTTTGTGCAAATACATTTGCTATTTAACTCATTTTCAAAATGTGTATTTTATATTTTAATATATATTTTATAATAGTAACTAATTTTGATAATTAATTTTAATTTACACCTAATATAGTTAAATAAATAATTATACCACCTCAAATAGAATGTTATTATAATTAACATGGTATGGGTACACATCATGCCTTCGTACTATCTAAACAGAAAAACTTTTTTATACTATCTTATTTCGATAAAATTTTAAGTATGTACTATCTAAACATAAAAAATTTTTATACTATCTTATTTCGATAAAATTTTAAGTATAGAATAAATCTGTTATCTAGTTATTTTTTATTAATTTAATGTATAGTTGTAATAATTATAATAAGAGTACATAAAAAGTATATAAAAAATATCAGCTAAAAATTATCTAAGTAATAAAATTAATTTATTATTTTTACTGTATTAATAACATTTTGTAATTAAATTGACTAAAAAAGTTAAACTAAACTGTAATACGTCAGTAAAATTTGTTTGTGAGGGAAGGAATAATAAATAGGTTCATATTTCGGTGATACAAATTTGGTTTTCAGTATTAATATAAGTAGTAATTATTATGATTTGCCCAACTAAAAAAATGAGTTTATAAATTATAATTTTACTTAGACTATCTAAAGTCAAATGATAAAAGCTGTATTAAAATAATAAAATTAATCATATCAGTAAAAAACGAAAAACAAATTACTATAATATATACACTATTATTTCAATCTAGCAAATACTTATTAGAGATTTTTTATAAAAATGAGTTTTTTTATTTCATTAAATTTGTTTTAACTCACAAAAGTTTAGCAAGATGTGAGAGCGATATTTTAGATTCAATTTTTTTCTAAAAAAATATTACAACTAAGAGAGTATATTAGATTATATTTGAAAAAAAAATTCTTTTACTATGATAAAAAAATATTGTTATATATAAAAAATAATTTATCACTTAATTTTTAATATCCACAAGAATAAGACTGTAATATGAAAAAAAAAGAATTTTTTAAAAATATAATCATCACTTAAAAAAGATCATACACCTTATTAGTAATTGATGATAAAAAAAAATATTAAAGTAACTATTAAATATTATAAAATTATATTGCATACAACTGTTATTACTATTATTTGATTTTTTATCTCTCATATAAATTATTAAAAACTACTTTAAAAAAGTTTAAATTTGGCACAACATCTTCGTATTAGATATATTTAAATATATCATTATTATAAAATTAATTCATAATTTTATATTATATTTTTGGTATTTTTATTCGAATCCATTTTTTACTAATTTTTTCTTTTAGTTATTTACGAACAATAAAAACTACAAAGATGTAAATTTGTATAACTTTAATATAAAAAAAACTTGTTTTTTTTTTTCAAAAATAAATGAATTCAAATTCCTAAAAACAATAATCAATAATCTAATTTGTATTATATTTTTGTTAAATAATTATATCGAATTATATTCAAACTATCAAATAAATATTTTGCAAAATATTTTAATATAAAATGCTTTAAATTTAACATTAATATGCATATTATCTAATCAATATTAGAATATATTATATAATATAAATAATTTACCATTTCGCGTAGTACGGGTCTCATTCTAGTTTATTATAATAATAGTAATAAGTTAGAGTTTTTTGGTGACTAGTAACAAGTTAGAGTTTGAAAATCAAATATATTTTAAGGGTTAATCGGAAAGATGGAAGAAATTATATTTTTGTTTTTCTTGAATTTAGTAAAAATATTATTACTTCATATTATGGAGGAGGAGTGTTGCTAGACGGACAATTTTGATTAATAAATTTAGTATAACTAAATCACTAGCCGTCCGATTCTCCAAAGAGTTATTTTCATAAATTCTGTGATGAGAAATTCGATAAATATCTGAGAATCACATCATCATAAAATAATAAGGCGGATTTAGACTTGATAAGTGAAAAGAATAAATAATTCCCCTTCTCCTCTCACAACCGAACGTATTTCAAAGGAAATGATGGTCACCGCTTCGTGAAATCAATGATGTGATGTGGTGTTGCAAGGAGAGGAAGCCACGAAGTCTTGCCTCACCAGCTCATCCTTCTCTACCTTCTATACATATATATGGCAGTGATTCGGACCAGTCAAAAATTGGGTCATTACAACAAGCAAGTGTAATACTTGGTAAAGAGTTATTTAATTATTATTTGAATTTGATCAAATAAATAATAAAAATATTATTTGTATACCAAAATTAACTACTATGTATTTTTGTGCAAATACATTTGCTATTTAACTCAAATTCAAAATGTGTATTTTATATTTTAATATATATTTTATAATAGTAACGAATTTTGATAATTAATTTTAATTTACACCTAATATAGTTAAATAAATAATTATAACACCTCAAATAGAATGTTATTATAATTAACATGGTGTGGGTACACATCATGCCTTCGTACTATCTAAACAGAAAAACTTTTTTATACTATCTTATTTCGATAAAATTTTAAGTATAGAATAAATCTGTTATCTAGTTATTTTTTATTAATTTAATGTATAGTTGTAATAATTATAATAAGAGTACATAAAAAGTATATAAAAAATATCAGCTAAAAATTATCTAAGTAATAAAATTAATTTATTATTTTTACTGTATTAATAATATTTTGTAATTAAATTGACTAAAAAAGTTAAACTAAACTGTAATACGTCAGTAAAATTTGTTTGTCAGGGAAGGAATAATAAATAGGTTCATATTTCGGTGATACAAATTTGGTTTTCAGTATTAATATAAGTAGTAATTATTATGATTTGCCCAACTAAAAAAATGAGTTTATAAATTATAATTTTACTTAGACTATCTAAAGTCAAATGATAAAAGCTGTATTAAAATAATAAAATTAATCATACCAGTAAAAAACGAAAAACAAATTACAATAATATATACACTATTATTTCAATCTAGCAAATACTTGTTAGAGATTTTTTATAAAAATGAGTTTTTTTATTTCATTAAATTTGTTTTAACTCACAAAAGTTTAGCAAGATGTGAGAGCGATATTTTAGATTCAATTTTTTCCTAAAAAAATATTACAACTAAGAGAGTATATTAGATTATATTTGAAAAAAAAAATCTTTTACTATGATAAAAAAAATATTGTTATATATAAAAAATAATTTATCACTTAATTTTTAATATCCATAAGAATAAGACTGTAATATTAAAAAAAAATTTTAAAAAATATAATCATCACTTAAAAAAGATCATACACCTTATTAGTAATTGAT
>NC_029773.3:90504326-90588715 GCF_000817695.3 Arachis duranensis | reverse complement strand
GTCACCGCTTCGTGAAATCAATGATGTGATGTGGTGTTGCAAGGAGAGGAAGCCACGAAGTCTTGCCTCACCAGCTCATCCTTCTCTACCTTCCCCCTTCTTCTCTCACAACCGAACGTATTTCAAAGGAAATGATGGTCACCGCTTCGTGAAATCAATGATGTGATGGGGTGTTGCCAGGAGAGGAAGCCACGAAGTCTTGCCTCACCAGCTCATCCTTCTCTACCTTCTATACATATATATGGCAGTGATTCGGACCTGTCAAAAATTGGGTCATTACAACAAGCAAGTCTAATACTTGGTAAAGAGTTATTTAATTATTATTTGAATTTAATCAAATAAATAATAAAAATATTATTTGTATACCAAAATTAACTACTATGTATTTTTGTGCAAATACATTTGCTATTTAACTCATTTTCAAAATGTGTATTTTATATTTTAATATATATTTTATAATAGTAACGAATTTTGATAATTAATTTTAATTTACACCTAATATAGTTAAATAAATAATTATAACACCTCAAATAGAATGTTATTATAATTAACATGGTGTGGGTACACATCATGCCTTCGTACTATCTAAACAGAAAAACTTTTTTATACTATCTTATTTCGATAAAATTTTAAGTATGTACTATTTAAACATAAAATTTTTTTATACTATCTTATTTCGATAAAATTTTAAGTATAGAATAAATCTGTTATCTAGTTATTTTTTATTAATTTAATGTATAGTTGTAATAATTATAATAAGAGTACATAAAAAGTATATAAAAAATATCAGCTAAAAATTATCTAAGTAATAAAATTAATTTATTATTTTTACTGTATTAATAATATTTTGTAATTAAATTGACTAAAAAAGTTAAACTAAACTGTAATACGTCAGTAAAATTTGTTTGTCAGGGAAGGAATAATAAATAGGTTCATATTTCGGTGATACAAATTTAGTTTTCAGTATTAATATAAGTAGTAATTATTATGATTTGTCCAACTAAAAAAATGAGTTTATAAATTATAATTTTACTTAGACTATCTAAAGTCAAATGATAAAAGCTGTATTAAAATAATAAAATTAATCATACCAGTAAAAAACGAAAAACAAATTACTATAATATATACACTATTATTTCAATCTAGCAAATACTTGTTAGAGATTTTTTATAAAAATTAGTTTTTTTATTTCATTAAATTTGTTTTAACTCACAAAAGTTTAGCAAGATGTGAGAGCGATATTTTAGATTCAATTTTTTCCTAAAAAAATATTACAACTAAGAGAGTATATTAGATTATATTTGAAAAAAAATTCTTTTACTATGATAAAAAAATATTGTTATATATAAAAAATAATTTATCACTTAATTTTTAATATCCATAAGAATAAGACTGTAATATAAAAAAAAATTTTAAAAATATAATCATCACTTAAAAAAGATCATACACCTTATTAGTAATTGATGATAAAAAAAATATTAAAGTAACTATTAAATATTACAAAATTATATTGCATACAACCGTTATTACTATTATTTGATTTTTTATCTCTCATATAAATTATTAAAAACTACTTTAAAAAAGTTTAAATTTGGCACAACATCTTCGTATTAGATATATTTAAATATATAATTATTATAAAATTAATTCATAATTTTATATTATATTTTTTGTATTTTTATTTGAATCCATTTTTTCCTAACTTTTTCTTCTAGTTATTTACGAACAATAAAAATTACAAAGATGTAAATTTGTATTACTTTAATATAAAAAAAACTTGTTTTTTTTCAAAAATAATTAAAGAATTATTGAAGGGTATCTTAAAAAAATAATTTAATTTTTATTTTTAAAAAAAATATTTTAGTAAAAATCTCCTTTATCCAAAATCTCCTTTATCCTTAAGATTTTGTCAATTGAATATTATCCTTTTGTATCAACAATAAACATCTATTTCTAACAACAGCAGTAACATATTCCAAATATATTCACAAATCAAATATATCAAAAGTTGCATTATGTATACTAATAATTCTACAACTCTGAGCGCATCAATGAGCTATCAAATGATGTCTAATAATTCTACAACTCTATAAATATGACAATAATAATATTTGTAAACTACTAATTTTTTCAATTAACATAATCTTACTCAATTTGACAAAAGTATCAAATTTTTTAACCTAATTACTCTCATTTCAGATTTAAGTATACCCGCAAGTATAAGGATGACAAAAATCGAAGATATAGTTAATTATTGAGTCAAGTTACCTTGAAATTTCAATAATAATCGCAACTCAAAATTTGAATGTTTCCTTCATTCATTAAGATGAAACTTATCATTTGGGATTGTAAGAAATAAGATTTGAATAAAAAGAGATAGAGTAGAGGAGAATGAAGTAAGATGAAAAAGTGAGTTGATGGTGATGTAGTGGGACGAAAATCTTGGAACAAGGATAATGAAATGGGAAAAGAAAAAAAAAGGAAAGAGAAGATTTGAGTTCTTTTGTTTAGAAGAAAAAAATGAGAAACAATGAAAAAAATAAAGAGTAATCTAGAAAGAACAATGGGAGGAAAGAGATTAAGTGGGGGTATGTGCCCACCACATGCTATGCTCTCTTTTTTTCTCTATTTTTTGAGGTTTTTATATAAATTGTCTTAATTTACATAAAAAAAGTACAATAGAACATGTTAAATAGTAAGTGTGAAGAGTATAATGAATTAGTCCTATGTTAAACAAAAACAAGGAAGAGTGAAAAGTTTATAAAATGAGAGACCCATTAACTTGATGTCTTAAGGTTTGGAGTTGGATGTGATATTCTCATCTTATGTTCTTTTACTTGGTTCCTCTCCGAAATATCCTTGATGGTCAAGAGCTCTCCATAGTAACCCAACAAGTGGTATCAGAGCCAATGATTAATCGATTTGGTGATTAAGGAGTAATCAAAATGAAGCATCAAAAGTCTTACTGGCAAAAGTGATTCGAGGATGTTGTTAGATAGCAAGTGTTGAATTAGTTCCCACAGTGGATGGCCCCACAGTGGTTTGGTGGTTAATGAGTATTCAAAGTAAAGTATCAAAAGTCTTATCGGCAAAAGTGGGTTAACAAGTGGTATCAGAACCGAGGCAAAAGTAGTCTGAAAAGTGTTATCTTTCCGACAAAAGTGTAGCAAGTGTGAGGAGTATAATGAACTCCCTACAGTGGTCCAACAAGTGGTATCAGAACCGAGACAAAGGTGGTCCAGATCGCAAAAACATGACCTCCTGAGTTGGGGGTTTTGTTATGGGTCCACTTCTTTATTCTAAAATAGTTGAGGGCTTATCCAGATATCTGAGATGGCAGATCACGTGACCCCTCACAACTTTTAAAAGATTTTGGAGTCTTACGATTGAAAAATATTCTCCTCAAGTGTTAAAAAGATTCGAATAATACAGATTCTAACGTTGAAAGAAATTCGTACAAACCCTAAAAAGATGGAATGATGGCGGACGATATAAAAGAGAAGCTTTTTCTTCCCCTCATTGTTGACATATACTGTACCCTAAATTTAATATTTCTTAGACTTTTTTTATTTGGACATCAGAATGTTTTAGCATGTATATGCTTCCTTTTTGGCAAATTATAATCTCATTGTCTTCAGCTCATTTAATCCTTGATTTTATCTAATTTTCTCGTCAAATAACTCAGGTACAAAATCAAGTGCCTTGTATGATGTAATATTTTACTATGAAATGTTTTGAAGTATTTTTACACATTTTTTATTCTCTAAGTTTTGAATTCTCACTTTAAAGGATAAAGTGTGATCTTTCACTATTTATTTTATAGGTGGAACAAAAAAAAATATGAGAGAAAAACTATTCAAGGGTGAGAAATTACACATTATCCTCTAAAGTAAAATTCAAAATTTAGAGAATCTAAATCTTTTTACACTAATGTAAATAAAATGGATTTGGATTCTCTGAAGTTTGAATTTCACTTTAAAGAGTAAAGTGTGATCTCTCACCATTGATTTCATAAGTGGGACCAACAATAAATATGAAGGGCACGGATTCAGTGTGCGGGAGAAGTTTGCACACCAAAACGCCAAAATACTCTTTGGCGCACCAATCAGCTATAAAGTATCAAAATTAAAATATTTATTTTTATGGGGTCTTTTTTCAAATTACACATAAAATAGAGGAGTAACTTTTTTTAATTTTTTTAAAT
The DNA here is from genome assembly GCF_000817695.3 of Arachis duranensis. Classification (NCBI taxonomy): domain Eukaryota; kingdom Viridiplantae; phylum Streptophyta; class Magnoliopsida; order Fabales; family Fabaceae; genus Arachis; species Arachis duranensis. The sequence goes on along the minus strand of NC_029773.3, from coordinate 90,584,511 downwards.
GAATACATTTCAGTATTTCACTTAGTTGTTAAAAGCCACTAATCTCCTGCAAGTTCTCTTTCTCTCCTTCCTTTGCGGTTGCAAGCGCACCCTCCTTCCATTATCTCTACTGTCAAGAACCACTCAATCCTTCACACCTCCTCTCCTACGCTCTTTTGCACTACCAACCAACTCCTTCTCTTCCCCATTCAACCATGGTAGCTTCGGCACCGTCTTCTCTGGCACGCAGTCCACTGCCCACACTCGTCGAAAATTGCAGTGACTCATACCGTCTATCCCTTCAAAAGTGTCCACATCCTCATGCAACAGTTGGATCCACTTCTATAGTATAGAGATTGGTAAAGCCATTGACTAAAGTTGGAGTCTTTGTGAATCACAGTTGAGAAGGAAATTGTGAGATGGGTTGGTGAAAATTATGAACAATGGCGAAAAGAATCGAGAGTATTTAGCTGCATGTGGTTTAGCCAATGCCACCTTTACCACCAACGAAGACCCATTTAAGAATTTTTTGTTCTAAAATATTCTGCACCGTTCCTTCTGGCTGATCCGCCATGCAAGGGCGGAGCTAGAAAAAATATTAGAGGGGGGCAAAAAATATTTATACAATAAAATAAGACTAAAATAAAATTTTAAGGGGGGCTAAACTGAAATTTACATATAATTTACATATAAAAAATTAAAATTAGGGGGGGCCATTGCCCCCCTTTCCTTGTACCTAGCTCCGCCCCTGCCGCCATGGCCACTGCTTCTGTTTCTCTTTCAACTACGTTTTCGAATATTCTGTCAAAGTCTAAAACAAGATTCGGTGTTTTTGAACAATTAATTAATTTTTACGACAACTATAATTAATAAAATTAATTTAGCAATTACTAATTTTTCACAACACATCATATTATAATTGATGGCGCGACGAAAGAGTGAGTAACAGATGCAGTGGGGAGGTTTGGAGTCGTCGTCCGGCGGTGAAGATAGTGAAAGGCGCAGTGCGCTTGCAACAGCGGAGGTAGAAGAGGAAGTCAAAGGAACGACGAAGAGGAGGAAGGCATCTGCCCCTGTGTACACGCGACAACATCTCTCTCCTAATCTCATCCCTACCATACCGTAATCTTCCTCGTCGGGGCATCTGCGTCATGGTTGTTGTCGAGGCGTTGCTGCACACCTGAAGTATTGTCGTCTGCCGCGGTTGCGGGCTTTGGGGATGCCGTCATCGGAGGTGAAGGACCGTGTTGGTGAGGAGGGTCGTGCGCATTGGCCAAGAAGCTATCCTGCCCACACGCTGTGCTATCATCGGAGTTGAAGTCCGATTCTCTTCCACTTTGGTTTGGTGCTCCCACTCCGGCGTTTAATAATGTGCAAAATAATACAATAAAAAATATTTTATTCAATAAAAATTTTATCAATTTTGAATTAATTAAAATATTTAATTTTTTATTTTTTGATATAATACCACAAAACATTTTAAATTTAACAACAATAACCATCATAAAAGTAATATTTATAAAGTTATCCCACTGACACAAAAATTGTATAAAATATTAACTAACCAATCATATGAAACTAGGTTCAGAAAGATCTTTACCGTTAAATTAAAAAACTTACAATAATCTAATGGTTTCTCATTAAAAGTGCTCACGGGTCAGCCAAATCACTTTTTGGCATTTCAGTGCGCAAACACGTTTGGCATACTGAATCCGTCCCCAAATATGAAAGAGAAACTATTCAAGAGTAAAAGATCACACTTTGCTCTCTAAAGTGAAATTCAAATAAAATATTAATAATTACTAAGAGTTAACCACAAAAAACGCTCCCGAATTATTCAAACGCGGACAAAAATACACCCGAATTTTACCATCAACAAAAATGCCTTCAAATAATTTAAAAACACAACAATAATACCTAAAAGTAAATATATATTTTCAAAAAATACCTTAGAAATTGAATTTTGATGCAATTTTTTGCAAGCATGATTATAAAAATAATATATTATTATACATAAAAATTGGTAATTTTTTGTTAAGTATATAATTTTTTATAATTATTTTTGTTAATAACTAATAATACTTTTAAAAAAATCACAAAATAATATATACTTAACAAAAAATCATCAAATTTTAATAATAATAATATCTTATTTTTTTAATTATGCTTGCAAAAAATTACATCAAAATTCAATCTCTAATATATTTTTTGAGAAATACATATTTAATGTTAGTTTTTTTTCAAGATTATCTAACATTAAATATGTATTTCTCAAAAAATATATTAGAGATTGAATTTTGATGCAATTTTTTGCAAATATGATTAAAAAAAGAGATATTAGTATCCTTAAAATTTGGTAATTTTTCGTTGAGTATATGTTTTTTTTGTTAACAACTAATCATACTTTTAAAAAATCACAAAAAATATATATACTTAGAAAAAAATGATCAAATTTTAAGAATAATAATATCTCATTTTTTTAATTATTCTTATAAAATATCACATTAAAATTCAATCTCTAAGATATTTTTTGAAAATATATATTTACTATTGGGTATTGTTGTTATGTTTTTAAATTATTTAAAGTATTTTTGTCGATAGTAAAATTCGGGTGCATTTCTGTTCGCATTTAAATAATTCGAGGGTGTTTTTGGTGGTTAACCCTAATTACTAATTAATAACATCTTTAATAAAAAAAATTTATAGAAATAATATGATTTAAACTTTTTTTGGTGAATATAGTTTAAACTTTAAAGTCACGATGGACCGACAATTATAATAATTAAGTGGCATCAAACAAATTTTTAAATATTGGTTTAATATAGTTATTTTTTATAATAAACAGTTTGATATTCACAAATTATCTATCTATGGGTATTACATTATTAATAATATTTTAAAAAAAATTGTGTGATGATTCAATTAAATATTATAAGATTTTTTTGAAAAAATAAGTGATAAATTTAAATATTTTTGCTAATATAATAGTATACGATTAAATAAGACTAAATATTAATGAAGTACCTATTTATGTACCTAAAAATGAAATAAGATAATTGATGTATTAGTACATTTAAAATCTTGACTATATTAACTTAATTTAAATTTACTAAAATTGTTTAGGTATCAAACATATCAATTCAATTTAAATTTAACATGTTTTATTTTTTACCTCCAAATAAAACCAATTTATGCATGCACCTTTCTAAAATCAGTCCACAATATTTCAATGGATGAAAGAAAAGAGAGTAAAAAAGAAAGGGAAACTACTATTTTGGAGAGGCAATAAAAATTGCATGAGTTACAAAGAAAGAAGCTTCTTTTTTCACCATTGGATTCATTTAGATATTTCAATTTCAGTTAATAAAAAATATCATTATCTTTTTTCTTCAGAGTAAAAATAGTGTTTGGTAAAGAAAACATAAAGAGAAAAAAAATACCACTTTTGATTCAACTTGGAAAACGCTGAGAAAAATCTCCCCTTTGACACAAAGGAGAAAATCATCATCCAGAAAATTCTTCAAAGCTTAAATCTTTTTTTGTTTCGCACTAATTCTTCTTTTTCTGCAATCGAAGCTTTTTTCCTCTTTCCTCATTTGTTCAGGTTCGATCCTTTTGCTTCATTTCTCACTCAATCTTCTGATTCGCTTGTTGCGTTTTTACAAAATCTCGTGTTTGTTTCATTTGATCTGTTTGTTAGCATATTGTAATTTCAGTTCTGGAGGTAATTATTGGTTCTTAATGTTATTTGAGGCTTTTGGATTCAGATTGTTGTTTTTCGATTTTGTTATTTGCATGTTGGATTTCAAGTTCGAAGCTTGAAGTTTCTATTGTGCGATCTCGTGTGTTGTAACATCATGGATCATGATTCATTGTGTTTCAGCATCTAATCATTCATTATTGTTCTTCAATTTCTGTTTTTGGTTTCCCTTTCTGAACTTTTTTTTGTTTTGTTGTTTAGCTGATCAGGATTGTATAATAGAAGCACAAGCATTGAGAGGATCATAGATTGGGAAGCATTGTTTTCTTTTTTATTTTGTTTAGCATTTGGTTGTATATCACAGAAAAACTCACAAAAAGTTTTCTGCAACTATGAGAACTTCTTGGGCAGATTCTGCTGACAATTCAGCCACTCGTTCTTCCAATACCCATGCGCAGTCTAACCGGGCTGCATATGTTCCGCCTCATCTTCGCAACCGGCAAATGACTTCTGAGCCTCCTGTACCATCGAATTCAGCAGCTGCTTTGCCAGCTAATGATCGGTCGAGTTATGGTGGTCCAACTGCTTCTTCTTATGGGGGAAGTTCCTTTAATAAGCCTGATTTCGGGCGGCAAGGATATGGCTCTGGTTTTCAGACCGGTGGTGGTGGTGGTGGTGCCTGGAACAACAATAGAGGAGGAGGGAGGGACCGTGGAAGGCGCGAGGCGAACCCTTTTGAGAATGACGATGCTGCGGATCAGTCAATTGGTGAGCAGGAAAACACAGGGATTAACTTTGATGCTTATGATGATATCCCTGTGGAGACTAGTGGAGAAAATGTGCCTCCACCTGTGAATACATTTGCAGAGATTGACTTGGGAGAGACATTGAATCAGAATATAAAGCGCTGCAAGTATGTGAAGCCAACTCCGGTACAGAGGTATGCCATACCGATATCTCTTGCTGGACGAGATTTGATGGCTTGTGCTCAGACAGGGTCAGGAAAAACTGCTGCCTTTTGCTTCCCTATTATAAGTGGAATAATGAGGGAGCCATTTGTTCAAAGACCCCGTGTAGGACGAACTGCTTACCCACTGGCACTTATCCTCTCCCCTACTAGGGAGCTTTCGTGCCAGGTGTGCTTCTAATTATGATTTCCACTGTGCACTTTCTTGATACTGTATAGTTGTTTATGATTTAACCGTCCTTGTTATCTAAGAATATATTCCTTCTTGGCTTTATCATCTTACAGATACATGATGAGGCCAAAAAATTTTCTTACCAGACTGGTGTCAAGGTTGTAGTTGCTTATGGAGGAGCACCAATCAACCAACAGGTAATAACTTGTGACATTTTGCACTCTGATTCATCCGAAAACCTTTTTGCTTCATACTATTGATTGTTTCTTTCCCCCCCTCATCTCCTTGATGTTGGAGTTTATGCGAATGAATGCAATGTAGTTTGTTAGCCTGATTAGGTCACATCTTAAGTTTCGGGTTGGTTATAATATGATACATTTTGTAGCTCTATAATCTTTATTATGCTTACTGGCATACAGATGTGCAACCAACACACCAGAACAGCACATGAACAAAATTATTAAACTAAGGCACTTGGCTGTTGTTACTGGTAGAATAGTTTGGGCATTCACTTCTTTAATTTGGTATTATTAATGTTGTGTAACTTGTATTGCATTGCTCAGCTGCGGGAGCTTGAGAGAGGAGTTGATATTCTGGTTGCAACTCCGGGGCGATTGGTAGATTTGCTTGAGAGGGCTAGGGTATCACTGCAGATGATAAGATATTTGGCTCTCGATGAGGCAGATCGTATGCTGGATATGGGTTTTGAGCCTCAAATAAGAAAGATTGTTGAACAAATGGACATGCCTCCACCTGGCATGAGGCAGACACTGCTCTTCAGTGCAACATTTCCAAAAGAGATACAGGTATATCTTGTGATCGTTAGTCTGTTACTCAGATTCTCAAGTGGATGCATTAGTATTTCCCCCCTCAAAAGAGCTTCAAAATTGCTTTTGAAAGAAGAAAAATAATTTAGAGATAAAGTTCAAAGTTTGAAAACACATTTTTTGAGGAGCTTTTCTCAAAGATGATTTCTCTGGAACTCTTTAGAATCGTATATTTGACATGAGTGGAGAAAGTGCTTTGTACTTTAATTTTTTACTCAAGGAATTGGCAATAATAAACTAGTTTATCTCTACCTTTGTTGAAGCTTTCTAATTCATCAAGTTACTTATGTTTGGCTTTGATTGACTGTGAAGTTACTTATTTATACTTTATGCTGGGAGGATAATCCCTTGAGAGCAAGTTGGAAACTCCAATCAGTAGAGCTTGGGATGTTGACATCCATGTTGCAATCGAGGATCTAGATATATTTTTCTTTTAGCAATGCCAATGATAGTGCTTGCTCTTATGAAAAAATGTGTTGTTTTAACTGATACTTTTCTTTTTGCAATTTTTCCTAACTGCAGCGACTTGCATCGGATTTTCTTTCAAGCTATGTGTTTCTGGCTGTTGGAAGGGTTGGTTCAAGTACTGACTTAATTGCTCAGAGAGTAGAATATGTGCTTGAGTCAGACAAGAGAAGCCACCTCATGGACCTTCTTCATGCTCAGAGAGAAACTGGTATTGATGGCAAGGTAAACTGTTATCTCTGCTTACTGCTATTTGAACTTTTGGGTTTATGCCATTAAAGTATGCTGTAGCACGGTAGTTGTTTTGATTTGTAAATTTATCATATCCACAGCTCTTTGTTAAGAATTTTCGGGTTTCTTTTGCAGCAAGGTCTGACATTAGTTTTTGTGGAAACAAAGAAAGGAGCTGATGCACTTGAACACTGCTTGTGTGTCAATGGATTTCCTGCAACTAGCATTCATGGTGACAGAACACAACAAGTGAGTCCAAACACATTGAAATTTATATTTAGATGTAAAACATGTCAGCATTAAAGTCCCATTCGAACTATGAACTAAAAAAAGTTCTCTCTCTATATATACTATACATTTCTCTATTTATATAACTTAACTGCTCTGTATGCAGGAAAGAGAACTAGCATTGAGATCATTCAAGAGCGGAAACACACCAATTTTAGTGGCGACGGATGTTGCAGCTCGTGGTCTTGATATTCCAAGGGTGGCACATGTGGTAAACTTTGATCTTCCCAATGACATCGATGATTATGTGCATCGGATAGGAAGAACCGGTCGAGCTGGTAAAATGGGGTTGGCCACAGCCTTCTTCAATGAGAGTAATTTGTCCCTGGCTAAACCATTGGCTGATCTGATGCAAGAGGCGAATCAAGAAGTACCTGCTTGGCTCACACGTTATGCAGCTAAGGCTTCTTACGGCGGTGGCAACAGAAACAGGCGCACAGGTGGATCCCGTTTCGGCGGCCGCGATTTCAGGAGGGAGGGCTCGTTCAACAAAGGAACAGATTACTATGGAGGAGGAGGAACTGGTGGGCATGGGGTTCCGGGCAGTTATGGCGGAGGATATGGTCAAGGCGTGACAAGTGCTTGGGATTAAATTAGTGCCTTCATCACTAATAATTCATTCTCTTGTTGATTGTACATAAGTTTCAGACTCTAATGATAAAAAAAAGAGTTTCATCTTCTCAACCGTGCTTTTCCTGAAATCTTCTGGTGTAGGATTTTGGATTTAAAAGATTTACAATTTGTCTCGGTTTTGCTGGTTTTGGCAAATAAGGTTGAGAATATGAATGCTGCATAAGGAGAAGATAAAATCTGTGAGCAACCCAAAATTTCCTGAATAGATTTCTGTTGAGTCTGTGAAAGAGGGAGAGGGGTGTAACTTGTAAACATATTGGATAGGAGACCATGTTGTACATATTATTCAGTTTTAATTGTGTCATTTCCTCAAGTTAAGTTTATTTACCATGCACATAACATTCATTCCATTGTTCTATCAACGGAAGGTTCCTGCTTAATTACCTTCCTTTTCAACATAGGGTTGGCTTGGGGAGTTCCAATTCTAATTTCTTGGTTAAAATTTACATATAATTATCTTTTTGAAAATTGTTAGATGATTTGATATGTTTGATTAAATTATTATCGAATAATTTTTAATTATTAACTTTATATGAAGATGTGAACTTTTACGGTAATTTACATGTAATTGGTTTTATGAAAAACTTGGTTAGTCATTTGTTCAACATTATAATATATAATTAATTCAAAAAAAAATATTGACAATCATATAACATGACAAAATCATATTCTTGTAATCAATTTGTGTTTTCTATGAAATATTAAGCGAAAAAAGAGTATCAATTATCAAATAAATTAGACATAAATTTTTAATAGTTAAAATTAGGTAATTGCTACGGTAAGATGATAAATTTATACGTACCAATACGTTTAAAATATGGACAAGTAGTAACAAGTCACGTAGAATTTAGTTTTCACGTCACCACTTTTACTAAAATACCCTTTTAATTAAATAAAAATAAAAAATATTTATTTATTTAATTTTATAAAAAGACTTAAATACCTTTTTCTATATATTAGACAAAAATTACTCTTTTAGATTAATTAAATTGTTTAATTTTAAAATTTAAATAATTTAAAAAACAAAAACAAAAATACATTTAACAAAATCATTTGTCTCTTTATAAACCCTAATCAATTATTCATACCAAAAAAATTAAATAAATTTAAAAAGTATTAAACAAAATCACTTTGTTCTTTGTTTACTGGGTTCTCACACAACCCTCATCTCTAATTGTTCATACAAAAAAAAAAAAAAATCATCTGAAAAATTGAGGAAAAAAATAAAAGAACAGAACTTCATGTCTTCAACTTCCTGGATTTTTCACCAGCACACCCTCAACGAGCTTCTCTCTCATTCCCAATTCTGAGACTCAAACTCTCTCCTCTCTCACTGCCACTAGAGTCTCTCTCCGTCTCACTAGAGTCTCTACTCGTTCACACAGTCACACTCACCGGCGTCTCGTTGCTCCTCTGCTATCGTCGCCGGCGTTTCAACGTCTCGCGGCCTTCCCTGGGCTCCTCCTCGCCGGCGACAGAAGCACTCGTCGGATCGTCGTTGCTCGTCGTCTTCTGGTTTCAAGTACTCGCCGTCGCGAGTCGCCGTGGATCGTGGACCGTCGTAGAGTCGTCACTTGCTTCGTCGCTCGTCCTCTTATGGGGTCGGGTCCTCTTCGTCACCCAGTTGCCCTTGGTAAGTCCATGCATCATCACTTCCCCTATACTCCCTTTTCCAGATTCCCTTCTCCCTGTATTTTAAGATGATGTTGAATTGGTAATCAATTAATTTGTTAGTGATTGAATCTTGAATTTGTTGCTATCTTGCTGAATCATCACCGAGTTAAAATTTTTTTTTTTGTCTTTGCTAAAAATCATCAGAGTTGAATTTGTTACTGATTATCATCGAACCTTGAATTTGTTGCTGGCTTGCTCAAACACCCCCTATTATCTTTTCTATGCACTACTTGGGTATGTTACAGTTTTCATATGACCGGGCTTACAATTTGTTACTGTCTTGCTCAAACACCCCCTATTATATTTATCTCTACAGTTTTCATATTGTACATTGCTTCATGATTTCAGTTTGTCTTTGCATGATATACTTCAACCGATAGCTTGTTTCCCCTGAATGAATTAAAATAAAAAACTGTAAACTGAACATATACCCCATTCGGGTATTTGGATCAAATAAAAGCAAACAAGCTAAACCCCCAACTGACAAAAGGAAAATACAGCCAGTCTTATGATTGGACCAAGAGCAAGAATGTTCATTTGTTTCACATTTTGATAGGAACATGCGGGTCTTTATACACTGTGATCTGTGAAGCCGTTTTATGTGATTACATTCTATTTTACGTAATCCTTTTACCAAAAAAGGAAAAAGAATCTGTATCCCTCAACCATTTCTTAATGGATGCAGCGCTTTGAGATAGTTAATGGTGTCACTGAAGTTGAAGGAATAGCAGAGGAGAAAACTGCAGGTGCTGAAGAGGACGAATGTACTAATTACAAGATTACACATTTTCCTTAAATAGCATTTCAATTCATTCACTGATAACATTTTGATTTGGTTTTGTAGAAAAAGGAGTACCTGCTTTTTGGCTCAATGCAATGAAAAACAATGAAGTGTTAGCTGACGAGGTTAGTTGGTGCTATCAATAGTAACTCCTTTTTTTTAAATGTTTATTTTATGTCTTGCAACCAAGCTAATTTTAAGTCTTTGTGAAATAGATTTCAGAGCATGATGAAGGTGCTCTCAAGTTTTTCAAAGATATCAAGTGGAGCAGGATAGACAACCCAAAAGGATTCAAGCTTGAATTTTATTTCGATACTAATCCTTATTTCACAAACACTATTTTGACAAAAACATATCACATGATTGATGAGGATGAGCCAATATTGGAAAAAGCAATTGGGTGAAGACCCCTTCAATGGAAATAATCAAATCCATCTCAGGCATCAAGGTTATTCCTCTTTTAGGCCTTCATTTACTTTATAGCAAAGTGTGTACTAAAATTTTTTGTTAATGAATAATTTGTAAAGCCACATTGATCATATATAACCACAATTAGTTATTTGGAAAGTGTATTTTTGCGGCTTTCTCTTTACATCTCAAACTCAGTTTTTTTTTTAAATATATATATATATATTTTTTGGAAGTTCGATGTTTGAGTTTTTTTTTTAAGTCAAACCATTATAAAAAATATGATAACTTTTATAGGAGGGAAGATTAGGCCCTGGTTAGGTCATTTGTTTTTTGCAACCCTGGTTGTCTCTCTTTATCATGATTTTCCCTTCCACCTGCTAACAGTATATAGGTTCTCACAATCTGTGATTACTTTTAAGCTCTGGTATTCACCTTCAATCCAAAAGATAAGATGTGACTTGTTACTTTTGTAGGTTCAAGTCTGTGAAAGAAACCACCAACCCGTTGATGAGGTCACGGTATGTGAATACACAAACTTATCTAGTTGCTTATGAATATTCCATCCTCTTTTGAAAACTAGGAGATTATTCAATTGATGAATTGGAATGTGATTGCAGGTGGGTACGGTTGAAATTAAGCTTCCTGAAGAAGGAGTAGGAGGCCATGAAAAGACTGACAATATTTTTTTTTTTGGTATGAACAAAATAACCTGAAGGAATTAGACCAGAAATAGCAACACCAAATAAAATCTATTGTGTTCTTCATTTTTACTAAGTATTCCAAAACACCCTGACAATTGTAAAAAGCCTTGCTCACTTTTGAAATTATTTTTCCCTTTTCCACGTCCAAACTAATTTGGATTCGACTAATAAAGGCATAGTTGTAAGAACCGAATCGGACTGGCCAATTTGACTGGAAAACTAGTAAATCGGTGATCTGGTCGGTTCGGTTGAAGCTTTGGACCGAAGAAGGAATTAAACCCCTTAAAATCGGGCAGTTTGTCACAAACCAGACAAAACCAGCGAAAACCAGCCGATTTGATACAATCCGTGAACCAACCGGTCCTATGGTGCTCCCAACAAATACAGGTCTAGTTCCTTCAGGGTACGGTGTACTCTTGGGATTCTAGTCTCTGCTGTATGGCTGGAGTTATTGGTGTCCTCTCCATTGTTGACCTGAGGGACTTTTGAGGCTTGCATTAATTTTGAAGTTTTCTTCATGTTACTCTTATCTGCAGAATGGAAGCGTTGACTAAAAGGATTTGTTGAACTGGTTCCTTTTGCTGTTTGACTTTCAATATTGTCAGGCAGTCTTCCATCTTTGGGATCATTGGTAGAAAACTTGATGCGGCCTGATTTGCCATTAGTCATTTCTTTGGTAGCGACATTGGATTTCCTTGAGATTTGTGCTGGCTTCATGATGATAATTGGAAACTTTCTACGCCGGGGTGAACTTAAAATATCATCAGTGACAATGTTGGGTTGGTCTGTTGTCTTGGGGTCTGTAGTTCCGAGCTTTCACTCAGACCTCTGTCAGAAGGGTAATTTGTTTCCTGTTCTCTTGTAATATCTAGTGAATCTTTGTATCTCTGCATTGCTTCCAGAATCTGCTTAAGGGCTTTGAGATCCTTTCCTGAATTTTTAAACTGAAGATCTGCAATCCTTTTCTCAATTTCACCAAATACAGAGTGGGAGGGTTTTGAAGCTGTTGTCAAAGTCTCACTTCCCTTGGGAACTTGTAAATGAGGATCTTGGCTTGCATTAGGTTGCCTCCATGGGATTGGTTCAAGTGAAAATTGAGAATTTCCGATTAAGGTATTGTCCCTTCTAGAAGTCCCCAAGCACTGGTTTCTTGTTAAGGGGAAAGTGGACTTTGGTGTTGGTTAGAATCTCTCCGGTTATGGCAACGCTGTTGCTATTTCTGGTCTTAGCAGTCAGAATTCAGGTGTTATCACAGTTGAAAATGTTATTTTTGGATCCACTCCACCTATTTCTCCTGAAGTTTTGACTAAAGCTTTTAACTACCTTGAAAAACAGTTCTGATACGATAATAACTAATTTGATAAAGTGAAGCACCATCATTTCATTCTATTTATACGATATATTGCTTTGGCTCTGGCAATTCATATATGATAATAAATAACAAATTTGTTGTATTTGATTCAACTTTTGGTTCATTTGAGTTTTACTGAAAAGTTATTAGTCCCCCCCTTTCTCTCTTTTTTTGTATATCTTGTTAATGTTCTAGTTAATTAATCAAGAGCATTGCGAAGCCAAAACACATTAAATTACTCATCCATGATTTCTAGCAAAATAGATATGTTCGTGATTGCTATAACAGAATTACACTCAGATTCATCAACATAGCAAGTACAAGATCGGTCTACTTTTTCTTGATTTTCTTATATACATTCTCGTCTAACACCTATTCATAAGGATATTCAAGTTCATTTTCGGTGAACTTGAAATGTTGGGGACGTTGACCAGAGCAATGTAGATTCCACATTTTAAGATATCCTCTTTCAAGATTCCTCACCTACAAAAACCTACAAAATTCAGAACAATGCATCTTATAAACTACATACTATCTAAAACCTACAAAAGTCAGAACAATGCATCTTATAAACTTACATACTATCTAAAACTATCTGTCACAAAAAAGAATTTGATACATTTATAATTTGAGGCAAAGGAGAGGGAGTATTAAACTCACCCAGCGAGCTGTGTCAAATAAAGGGCAAGTCATGCGAACAGACTTAAGCTTATTAGTGAGAGCTTGAAGCTTTGGGCGACTCAAAGCCAGTGATACTGCCCTCTCTTCATACTCTTTCATGCTACATGGTTGGTTTCACACACAACAGTTAGTTAGTAAGTTATAAACAGAAAGGTAACAATAGCTGTCCATATCAGTAATCAAGAAAATTATAGTGCCATTTCAACGAACAAAATTATAATTACCCAATCACTTTCATATGGTGATCTTTAATAGATGAAACAGAAGGGAAAACTTGAAAATTGTACACATAACCGTGTGAAATATTTCCATCTCCACCAATATTTGCCAAAACTATTTTCCTCAAATCATTTGAACTGCGTTCCTTATTTGATGACAGCGATTTTTCTCCAACAATCTCTCCATTAATCTGTAGTTTCATGTGATTAGGGCAAACCTGTAATGACACAGATAGCTACATCATATATGTGGAATCGTAAGAGGGGAGGGGCGGCGGAAGTAAAGAGAAAAAGAGAGACACTGGAAAAGGATTAGTGTGTCAAAGTAAAAGCAAGAAAAATGCCCTGTTATTTGCTAACTATTATGTGCTTTAAGGGAAGGTTTATCGTTGAGGAAATTGCAAGTCTTTTCTTTTTGTTCAACTTTGTTTACTTCTTGTTTTTAATTAAATCAAGTAAACACACAACATCGAATGCAAATTGGTCAATGTCTTAACAATAATAAAATGTAAGTAAAGCCAGGTCATAGTTATTGTTCCTCTCCCATAATAGAACCAAGGCCTCCTACTCCTTCTTCAGGAAGCTTAATTTCAACAGTACCCATAATAGAACCATCAACCGACAGCTCCACCAAAGTCACTGCCACCTGCAACCACATTCCAATTCATCAATTGAATAATCTCCTAGTTTTCAAAAGAGGATGGAATATTCATAAGCAACTAGATAAGTTTGTGTATTCACATACCGTGACCTCATCAACGGGTTGGTGGTTTCTTTCACAGACTTGAACCTACAAAAGTAACAAGTCACATCTTATCTTTTGGATTGAAGGTGAATACCGGAGCTTAAAAGTAATCACAGATTGTGAGAACCTATATACTGTTAGCAGGTGGAAGGGAAAATCATAATAAAGAGAGACAACCAGGGTTGCAAAAAACAAATGACCTAACCAGAGCCTAATCTTCCCTCCTATAAAAGTTATCATATTTTTTATAATGGTTTGACTTAAAAAAAGAACTCAAACATCGAACTTCCAAAAAAATATATATATTTAAAAAAAAAACTGAGTTTGAGATGTAAAGAGAAAGCCGCAAAAATACACTTTCCAAATAACTAATTGTGGTTATATATGATCAATGTGGCTTTACAAATTATTCATTAACAAAAAATTTTAGTACACACTTTGCTATAAAGTAAATGAAGGCCTAAAAGAGGAATAACCTTGATGCCTGAGATGGATTTGATTATTTCCATTGAAGGGGTCTTCACCCAATTGCTTTTTCCAATATTGGCTCATCCTCATCAATCATGTGATATGCTTTTTGTCAAAATAGTGTTTGTGAAATAAGGATTAGTATCGAAATAAAATTCAAGCTTGAATCCTTTTGGGTTGTCTATCCTGCTCCACTTGATATCTTTGAAAAACTTGAGAGCACCTTCATCATGCTCTAAAATCTATTTCACAAAGACTTAAAATTAGCTTGGTTGCAAGACATAAAATAAACATTTAAAAGAAAAAAGGAGTTACTATTGAATAGAACCAACTAACCTCTTAAGCTAACACTAAGACTTGGTTGCAAGACATAAAATAAACATTTAAAACCATTAACTATCTCAAAGCGCTGCATCCATTAAGAAATGGTTGAGGGATACAGATTCTTTTTCCTTTTTTTGGTAAAAGGATTACATAAAATAGAATGTAATCACATAAAAGGGCTCCGCAGATCACAGTGTATTAAGACCCCCAGGTTCCTATCAAAATGTGAAACAAATGAACATTCTTGCTCTTGGTCCAATCATAAGACTGGCTGTATTTTCCTTTTGTCAGTTGGGGGTTTAGCTTGTTTGCTTTTATTTGATCCAAATACCCGAATGGGGTATATGTTCAGTTTACAGTTTTTTATTTTAATTCATTCAGGGGAAACAAGCTATCGGTTGAAGTATATCATGCAAAGACAAACTGAAATCATGAAGCAATGTACAATATGAAAACTGTAGAGATAAATATAATAGGGGGTGTTTGAGCAAGACAACAACAAATTGTAAGCTCGGTCATATGAAAACTGTAACATACACAAGTAGTGCATAGAAAACATAATAGGAGGTGTTTGAGCAAGCCAGCAACAAATTCAAGGTTCGATGATAATCAGTAACAAATTCAACTCTGATGATTTTTAGCAAAGACAAAAAAAAAAATTTTAACTCGGTGATGATTCAGCAAGATAGCAACAAATTCAAGATTCAATCACTAACAAATTAATTGATTACCAATTCAACATCATCTTAAAATACAGGGAGAAGGGAATCTGGAAAAGGGAGTATAGGGGAAGTGATGATGCATGGACTTACCAAGGGCAACTGGGTGACGAAGAGGACCCGACCCCATAAGAGGACGAGCGACGAAGCAAGTGACGACTCTACGACGGTCCACGATCCACGGCGACTCGCGACGGCGAGTACTTGAAACCAGAAGACGACGAGCAACGACGATCCGACGAGTGCTTCTGTCGCCGGCGAGGAGGAGCCCAGGGAAGGCCGCGAGACGTTGAAACGCCGGCGACGATAGCAGAGGAGCAACGAGACGCCGGTGAGTGTGACTGTGTGAACGAGTAGAGACTCTAGTGAGACCGAGAGAGACTCTAGTGGCAGTGAGAGAGGAGAGAGCTTGAGTCTCAGAATTGGGAATGAGAGAGAAGCTCGTTGAGAGTGTGCTGGTGAAAAACTCAGGAAGTTGAAGACATGAAGTTCTGTTCTTTTATTTTTTTCCTCAATTTTTCAGATGATTTTTTTTTTTGGTATGAACAATTAGAGATGAGGATTGTGTCATTGTGTGAGAACTTAGTAAACAAAGAACAAAGTGATTTTGTTTAATATTTTTTAAATTTATTTAATTTTTTTGGTATGAATAATTGATTAGGATTTACGAGGAGACAAATGATTTTGTTAAATGTATTTTTGTTTTTGTTTTTTAAATTATTTAAATTTTAAAATTAAACAATTTAATTAATTTAAAAGAATGATTTTTGTCTAATATATAAAAAAGGTATTTAAATATTTTTATCAAATTAAATAAATAAATATTTTTTATTTTTATTTAATTAAAAGAATATTTTATAAAAATTAAATACTGACATGGAAACTAAATTTCAGGTGACTTATTACTACTTATTTATATTTTAAACGTATCAATACGTTTGAATTTATCATCATACCATAGCAATCACATTAAAATTAATATATCATTATTTAATTAAATATATCAAATATCTTAATTTTTTTTAACTATTAACTTTATATGAAATAATAAAATATCTTTTATTGAAACATGAAATAATTTTACATTTCCATCTAACAATAAAAAAACGAAAAGAAGACTAATGCTTACATAATTCCCAATATCTAACCGAATATGAAATTTCTCATTATTTTTGTTGAACAGAATGGTGAAATTATTCGAAGCTTTTTCTGAAATTTAATTACCAAAAATGAATTAATTAATTATTTATGTATTCATTAGAGACCGTACTATATTATTGTTCATAAATCATAACAGGTAGACTAGTAGGCTAGTAGCAAAGGATCGAAACCAAAACCATCAAGGCTGTGTTCTGAGTCAACAATGGAGGAAACAGAAACGGAAACAGAAATTGAAGAAGGAAAGGATGCAATTTGGTGCAGAGAAACAGTTCCACAGGTTATGAAGCTTGTTTGTTCATCGCTGCCTCTCACTCTCTCTCAGACTGACCTCATCTCTCTCCTCCTCGTCAGTCCATGGCTCAATCGCACCCTTCTCTCTTCTCAACCTCTTTGGCAGGTCCTCCTTCTTCTCTTCTCCTCAATCACCTCTTCATTTTCCATCAAAGTTTCATTTTTTTTTAATTTTTTGCTCATTTATGTTTTGTTTTATTGGTTATTAGTCACTCAGTTTTCGAGAGTCGAATAATGCTGGGAATCGCCTTATTGCTGCTCTTTCTCTGGTTAGTCTCTTTCTTCTTTTTCTTTTAATTTTTTTATCCATTGTTTTACAATACTATCTAAGGATGCTATTAACTGCGTACCTTTAGTATGATGAGTGTAGAAGTTAGATGCTTTTAGGTATTTGGCAATATAGATTGATGAATATGTAGGATAGATGAAATGATACTGAAAATGTGTTCAAGTTAAACTCTTTTTGTCCAGTGAAGTGTGATGATTATACTGATGATGCTGCAGTTAGTAACTGTTGTGAACTTTAGATTTTCAAAGTAAAGATTAGAGATACTTTCCTGATTATTTTTCTTAGTTTCTCCTTTGTAATTGTTTCTTCAGCATATTTTAGTTAACGGTGTTTTGGACTTTTGGGATGAAATTTGCTTGGTTGTTGTAGCCTAGATATCGCCATGTAAAGAAGATTGACCTAGAATTTGCACGAGACGTTGAAGATTCGCATCTCATCCTTATTAAGCAAAAGGTAACAGATTCTTTTTCATCTAAAGTGAATACTATGTCTATCTGTTATGCTTGCTAAGTTGAAATTTTCAGTTCTGAAATCACTATCAGTTACTTCTTTTTATTTTAAAAGAAAGAAGATAACCTTAATTAACAATATTTGCACAACTACCTTATGATGTAAATTATATGCCAACTTTCATTCTAACCAAAGTTTTTAAGCATTTCTAGTGCTTTGAATCTCTTCAATGCTTGGAGTCTTTAAATCTCAATGGCTGCCAAAAAATCTCAGATACAGGAATTGAAGCAATAACCAGTTGCTGCCCTCAGCTGAAAATCTTTTCCATCTACTGGAATGTGAGGTGATTTAATATTTTCTTATGACATTTAAATTAACTGTTTATATCCTTAATTTTGAACTCAAAGTTCAATCCAAGGTAAAACACTGAACAATCATATTCTCAGGGTGACAGATACAGGACTGAAACAAACAGTTCAGAACTGCAAATACATAGTTGATTTGAACATAAGTGGCTGTAAGGTACATGATCCTTTGGACTAGTTTTACAATTTGATTCCTAAAGTGTTTTATCATTTATGCGAATATGAAAATAAAATTATGTTACATAAACAAATAGTATTGCATAGAATGAGTATCTAGCTAATCCATTCCTTCACTTGAAGCTTATAACTCAGATGAAAAATATAGTTCTGTGTTGCAAATGACTATACAAACCAATTTAAGTAAACTAGTCTTAAAACATCTAGCATATGGGAATTTGAAGGTCACTAAATGGAGTCAACAAAGCTCTTATTTAAATGAATGACAGTGAGTTATTTGGAACTGTGATTTCAGCCTCTTTGTTGTGACAGATGAAGAGTTGAAGCTTATTGCCTTAGTGCGGTTTTGTAATTACAGTTATGTGTTGAACTAAACTGAGGTGTTGAGAATTTGTATTCATGTCTTCAACAATTGTTTCTGAACAAGTTACCTGGATTTAATAATTGCAGAATATATCAGACCGTGGCTTACAATGTGTTGCTGAGAATTATCCAGAACTAGTGTCACTGAATCTGACTAGGTATTTGTATTGATTTCTAACAGCTTCTGTATCATCAAGCACACTATGCGATTATAAATATCAATTTTCATATTATGGAAATTTGTAGATGTCTTTCAAAACATTTGTGGATAGCTGTCTGAAAATGTTTGCTGGCATGTTAGATTCCCGTGTTTGTTTGTAACTCCTGTTCCATGCAAGATGCAAACATTTTGGCTCAAAATACATTTCATATTTATAATATATCAAGCAGCTGTACGCTTAGATGATTAAAATCAACATTGGAGTAAATTATAATTTTATACCTCTATTATGGTACTTTATATCTCATTATTTGGTTCATAGGTGCATCAAGATAACAGATGATGGGTTGAAGCAATTATTGCACAAATGCCTATCTCTTCAGAGTTTGAATCTCTATGCATTGTCTAGGTTGGCATTGTAACTTTTTTTAAAGTTAATGTTATCTTGACCTTGAATTGGATAATTCACATCATTACTCTGATTTAGTTTCACAGATGAAGCTTACAAGAAAATATGCCTTCTGGAGCATCTCAAGTTTTTGGATCTCTGTGGTGCACAGGTAAAATCTTCAGATTACTGAGATTTCTAGGCAGAAACATATCAAATATTGACCTCTGATAAAAAAAAAAAAAAACTTTGGTTTGTAGAATCTTTCAGATGAAGGACTTTCCTATATTTCTAAGTCCAAGAACCTTGCATCTCTGAATCTGACATGGTAAATGAAGCATCAACTGTAATATATGGAACTTTCTAACATATAAAAGTAACTGAGCTACATCTCATTTTGATTGCTAGGTGTGTCCGAGTGACTGATAAAGGAGTTATATCCATTGCACAAAACTGTACCTCTCTTGAATTTCTAAGGTATGTCAACTTGAGAAATTTGTGGAACTTGTATATATGGTATTGGTGGTGCAATGTCTAAAGTAATGCAGTGACATACACACACTTGCTGTTGCTTACACATATATATGTCCTTGCTACAGCAACAATGTAAATTGAGCTCTTTATATTAATTTTTAACCTTAAAAAACACTTATCTTGCTAATGTGTTGAAAGGAAATGTTTGCAGCTTGTTTGGAATAACTGGTGTGACTGATAAATGCCTGGAGGAACTCTCAAAGTCATGTTCTGACAAAATTACAACTCTTGATGTGAATGGATGTATAGGAATCAAGGTAAATTTGTGCTTGGAAGTAGCTCCATATATACAAATTACAAGTATTAGTTGGACCCGTTTTTTAACAGTTTACCTCTTTGCAGAGACGGAGCCGCGAAGAATTGCTACGGTTATTTCCAAACTTGAAATGCTTTAAGGTGCATAGTTGATAGTTGATGCCCTTTATGGTATTTCGCCAAGTGAAAATTTTTATTCTATTTAAAACATTTTACAAGCATATAACTGAAAAAGTTGTTTGTCTCATTCCAAGCAATTCTTTCAGCATTTTCTGTGTTGCTTTTTTCTTTTCTTTTTCTTTTAACAAATTTGTAGCAAAACAAGTGAGCCTCTGTATTTTGACTTCAAATAGTGTACTTGATTTTTTTGAAGATATCTGGATTGTGTTAAGGTTCAACTTGATTTATTTGGTCTAAATTGAGTTGCAAATCAATACTTAATGTTTGATAATAAAGAGGATCATTTTCCCTAGCTAAAAATCTTCCAACGCGCATGTATCTAACATCATGATGCTATTTCCTTATTTTTCTTATTTTCTAGTATATTATAAAGATAATTCAATATTTCACATGTAGTAAGAGGATTTTTCTAGGGCACTAAAAGAAGTTATTCCTTTCTTGATTGCACATGTGAGGATTTTTGTCATTATTCAACTAGGTAAAAGCATTTCCACTTGCAGAGTAAATGCTGATTCTACAATTTTGGCTATGAGGAACTTGAATTAGTCACAAAAATTTTATTTCAAACAGGGTGTTAAAAACTTAAAATAGATTAGATGTTAGATATAGAAAGATTTCTAGGATTTTTGTTTTCAGTTATTTTCTCTTTTTGGAGAAGCCCTATTTGTCAAGAAGAGTTGATATCAATTTCATAGCACTTGTGGGAGAGCCTAACATAACCTAAACCAGCTCTTTCAGTCCTATTTCACATGTCCCCCAAATCTTCTTTCTCCGTTGCTCTTTGTCTTAATATTCTTTTTTCCACACAACGAAGATAGTAAAATAAATTCAAACTTTTTATGCTTGTGTAACCATTGGATTATTTCCAGTTTCTAGTAAAAAATCTTCTATTAAAATATCTTGTGTTAGATGCATTAACATAGTTCAATGATTAGATTTGAATAATGAGGAAGTACATTTACAATGATCTAAATTTATCAAATTCAACTTGATGCACCATTTCGTTGCTTGCCTCTATTCCAATCTTCATTTGATCCTTTTTTTTTTTTTAATTTTGAGTATGATCGCTTAATTAATCCATGTAACTGATAGTAGCTAATGATACATAATGTGGTAAACTTAGAAAATTGTTAAAGCAAATGGCAGCTAAAGCAAAATAACTGAAGGTAAAATCAAACACATTTATAGTGATTACTTAGTTTAAAGTTCTTAATAAGTTGAACACCACCATTGCCACATTTAGCATACAAGCTTACCTTCCCTACAAACTTAATCCCTTTTTTCTGGCACAAATTTACTCACAGCAATATGTTAAACTAGTAACTATAAGGCTTAGGGGTGACCTAAGAAACACAAACTACCCAAATTAGTGATAATTAATACATAAGGTACACCAAAATAAATTGAAGACATTGTAGAAATACTTGTATGCACTTGAAACATATTCAATGCGTATTTTAAGAGCATTTACAACTACCCATTATTGATTTTTATATAACTTTTAAACATCAGAAATGAAAATGGATAGTTGTAAATGTTCTTAAAACACGGGAAACATGCAAGTAATTCTCGAAAACCCGGACACAATAGTCTCTTTCTAGAGTTGACCAAATGAGTGTGCAAGATAAGCTAGAGTTCCAACAAGTGGTGCATTGATATAAGTAGCTGGCTCAGATTGTTCATAATCTGACCGTTGATCAGGGAACCTATCATGAAGATCAGGTCCACCAACAATAGCACCTACAAGAATGTTAGGATTAGGGGATTGTGAGTAGGACATCTTCAAAGGGTTATCTCCTAGCAAGTAATCCACCTAAAAAGATCAAGTTCAAATTAACAGGCAGTTTAGATTGTTATTGAATAAGATTTTGTTATGTAATAATGAGAATTTAATTTTGATGAAATATCAATATAAATGTATTTCATAGAAATATTTAATTTATACTTTTATAGTATAGCATATGGTTCAATGATTAATTTTTTGTTTTATTAAATTAAGAGTGATATAATGAACACACCAATCCCAAACAAGTATTACTAAACTTTTGTTTTTTATCTATTGTTTATTTTTTGATATATTTTTTAATAACTATATTTGAATAGGAAAATGGAGACAGTAACGGTTACATATTACATAATCATTGATTTATTATCATAAAGTACATTGTTTCACACTGTTCATCGATGTGTTATATAATTATTCATCAGTCTCATTCTTTTTGTACCTGTTTCTTGGCAATTCTTCTGAGCATGTTTGGTGTTACTGTGGTTCCACCACAGTTAACAACTGTATGTGAAGAAGTCAAGTATTTGGCATATGCTAACAGTAAGAAAGAGGTAGATGTCACATATTGCATGTTGCTATCACTCATTTTGAACAATAGTCCACCTGTTTAAGCAAAACAAAACCGTTGTTAAACTAACCGTTACATAATAATATGAAGGACCACATAGAAGGGAGGGTAAGAGAAAAGTAACAAAAGGGATAGGGACCTTACCTGGGGTATATTCAGCAGAAGAGGACCCAGGGATTAAGGAACAAACAAAATTGTCTGCATGCCCCTTGTAGTCATGGAGTGATTGCTCCTTTTGGACAAGAAATTCCTAAAATCAAAGACCACAAAAATGGTTTAAGACTAACGGTTTTAGATAAAATTATTCAAGTTACGAGATTTCTATATCTGAGAGGTCTAGAGTTTGAGTTTGATCTTCATTTATACATCTATATCTGATAATTTAAGCTTTTGGAGAAGATTATTTTACATTACTAACTAATTTTGCAATAGAGAATAGAAGAAATGGGGAAGGGGTAGAGTTTGGACCTTGGAAAGAAGTATCCTTGCCCCAACATGCTTGTTATCCCACCCAAAAGTGTTATCATACTCTGCAGCACCAAGGATCTGACCATTGACTTGAATGTAGTTGAGATACATTGGATTCTTGGTGGCCTTGTGCAACCAAGCAGCACCCCACAACAACTCATCCTACCATGTCATGAAAAGAAACTTGAGTATGCTACCACTAACTGAAAAAAAGTGTCTTGTTGATTGGATCTAAAAAGTGGACATAAAAATTATGTGTACTTATTTAGCACGTGTCGACTCCGTGTGTAAGACAGAATGAATATAAATAACATATATCATATAATGTTCAACTAAATACAGTTGAAATTTACCTGATAACCAGAGTAAGAGCAATAATAGGGGCACACAACAGGCTTCAATGCATTGCTGTATGATCCTCTATATTTATCAGCAAACTGGAAGACCTATATCCAGATTTAATGCACATTGGGAAAACAAATTAGTTGGACCATTTTTCTCCTTTAAAAATTCTATTTTTCTTTTACCCGTTTGACTAATCAAGTTCAAGATTTACTTACCTTAATGGCCCTTCTGGCCAAAATCTTGGAGTACATGGGGTCACTTCTTCTGAAAACAAGGGAAGCTGCTGCAAGAGCTGCAGCAGTTTCAGCAGCCACTTCTGAACCAGGGTTGTTTGCATCAATCTTGAACACACTTCTTGGTGTGTCCATGTCCTCTGGTCTCTCCCAACAAGCATGGTCCTTCTTAGCATCTCCCACCTACAAACCCCAAAACCAATAATGTCAACCTCAATTCCAATCTTTTTCTTCCTAATCATATCAGCAACTATTTTCAGAACAGAAATACAAAGATACTAACAAACTTATAAGACAGATATAGAAACACTGAAACAATCAAAATGTTTCCATCATGAAACAAAATTTGCTCAATTTGTTGTCCATTGAAAACTAAGGACATACAGAAACAAAGACAACTTTAAAAAGTTATCTTTCAAAAACCAACTTTAATAAACTACTTTTGAAAAGTAAAAGATTTACCGAACCAAATCTTAATAAGTTACTTTAAAAAAGTAGAAGTTTTACCAAACCAAGCCCAACAGAGATACAGAAACCTGTAACAATCAAAATGTTTCGTTCGTGAAACAAAATTTGCTCAATTTATTGTCCATTGAAAAGCTAAGGACGGACGTCAACAAAGACATAACTTTTCTATCATGTCTATATTTACTGTCATAACTTTTCTATCATGTCTATATTTACTGTCCTAAAACACTTACAAAACACATGCTAAATTTACAATAATGGCCATAGTTGGCAAAGGTTCTAACCTGAACAAAAATGGTGTTTGGATATGCAGTAGCTTTGAGAAGATAATCAGTGCCCCAACGAATTGCTTCTCTTGCATTCTGCAACTCTCCTTTCATTAGTCCACCAAACTCAAGAACACTCCATGACAACATGGTTATGGTGAATGCCATTGGAAATCCAAACTTCACATTGTCCCCAGCATCATAGTACCCTCCAACCAAATCAACCTGCATTGCATTTTCAACATAAAAATAACCAACCTTTCACTCCAAAATCACATACAAGCACATGGTAATTAGTACCTAACATTGTCAATGATCAAAGTCATGGTATGATGGTGAAAATAATTAGAAATATTTGCATGTTCCAACAATATAAAATATTAAATATCATAAATAAAAATAAGTACTCGTAAATGTTGCCAGAGTATGTAAAAATTTCTAACAATGTTACACATTGGATAGTAAAAGTGTACATGACTTTGTTAGGTATATCAATATTTTATACATTATTTTCTCTGACAAAATAAGTAAAAATAAAATATTTTTTTGATAGAACGGATACATACATGAAGAGCTGAGCCATCATAGAGACCAGAATCTCTCCTCCAAGACATTCTCTGGTTAGGAGGGAGCTTACCAGACCTCTGGCCTTCAAAGAACATTATAGATTTTGTGAGGGCATCTCTGTAATTGTGACTAGCAATGTGAGGGTGATGGTGGTGAGGGTGCAACAAAGGGTGGTGATTGTAATGTAATGGAAAAGCATCACAATGTGGAAGAATAACAATGGAAATACAAGTGATGGTGAAAAGAGAGAACAAAGTAGTGATGGAAGAAACAAAGAAAGCCATTATCAAAGTTGTGTGTGCTTCTCTTCTTTCTTTACTTCCAAGTTCTGTTGTGTGTGTATTTATAGAGAGAAAAAAAAAAGGTGGTACTGTAAAGTAACGTTCTGCTTCTTTAGAATACAACAATAATTAGGTCCACATTCTGCTACTAATCCTACTACAAGGGAAATAAATAAATAAATAAAAAGATAAACTTGTGTTTGGAATTTGGATACTGTAATTTTGGACAAAAGTATCTAGAAACAATGAATATACTCTTTTTGTTATTTAGATATGAATATAGATGTAAATTTTCTTTTGTCTCAGACATAAATTTTTATATTTTTCTGTATTACTTAAAATTTATAACAGAAAATATTTGTCTATAATTCTCTATTTTTATAATATTTTTATTTTTATCTTAGGAATAACATCTAGAAGCAACTTAAGTATTCTCTTAACATTCATATCTTTCTAATTTTCTTATTGACATCCACTTAATTATTTTTAAATCTTATTATGATTTTTTTAATGTAATGCTTAAATTTTGTTTTCACCATTTTAATTATATCAAGAATTTATATTGACATACTAATAATGTAAAAGAATTTTACATATATATTTAATTACATATCACTATATAAATTTATAATTGTTGTGTAAATAATTATCCAAAAAATAGACATAGTTAAATGAGTTTGTAAATAATCAAAATTAAACTCTTGTATCAGTTATGAGTTATCTAATTTACATGAATTTTAAATATCGTCACTCTCTCTCTCTCTCTCTCTCTCTGCCACTCTGCCACAAGTGTTTATGGCTGTTTCATGCTTTCCATTTCTTTTATAATAACCCCTGTCTAAAATGGTTTTGGAAAGTTACCAATCTCACTGCAGGAAAAACAGAGCACAACTCAATGAAGGGAAATTGTTGTTGGAAGCATTTAAGGAAGTTTTTCACTCTGTCATAAACTCATAATTGACTTTTGTATATATATGAAATAAAATATAAGAGTTTAATTGTTATGAATTGACATTATTAGGTCTTTAATTAAATCTACTTTATAAATTATCAATCCTATTATATGTATATGAAAAAATCAGCTACTACATTAGCACTAGTATAGATATATATCAAAATATAAAATATATTTTAAAAATAAATTAAATAACATATATTAATAATATATATAAATATATAATAACTGATTTAGTAATTAATTTTTTTATATACCGAACATATTTGATAAATTATTTGTGTAAAGATGTGGTTCCTAATATATTGTGTCCTCTTTTTTTTTTATTTCATGTGAAGCATAATTTATAACTTTTGTTTTATATTATTTTTATGCTAAAAGAGTAATGATTAGATTTTTTAAATTTTATTTAATGAATTATTGTATACACATTACACAAAATAAATTTCAAACTTTTACACTTATTTAAATAGACAAATAAAATCATCACTCAACAAACCTAACTTGATTATATATAAAAACCCTTCTTGTTTTAGTATGTATTCTTAAAAATTCTCATTGTCACATAATTGTCTTTGTATTAAATGTCTTCAGCGGATTTTATCAACAAAAATTATTTTTATTTCACCTTTCTTTGAAAAAAAAAATAGATATTTAGGCGTGTCTTGTTTCGATAGTGGAGTTGAACTGTTTAAACTGTGTTTTCCAAGTTCACTGGAAAATTAAGGAGACAAGTACAGTGAGGAAGTCAAGTCAGTCAAAAATATAGTAATCATTTTACAATAAGTAACATTAGCTTACCTTAATTAGATGAACAATAAAAGGGCTTTTTTTTTTGTATATGCAAGTAAAAGTAGTGATATACTTTAACATTATAACTTTTAGTGTTTTTTAAAAGTGTGGAAGATATACAAATTGGAGGTCCGATTTCTATACTTCAAATTTTTTTTATTTTTTTTAACAAAAATCTCTCAGTCCGATTTTTGTACTGTCACAAATTCTTTGGTCCAATTTCACAAATTTCTCAGTCTGATTTCTGTATTCTCACAAATCGGACGGTCCGATTTCTGTACTTCTCATAAATCAGACAGTCCAATTTTTGTTTATCTAATTAAACGGCTCTACATTTGAGAATAACACCCTCATCAACCCACATTTTAAAAAAATACAGTTGCTACTCCAATATCAAAAACAAAAACCTCACAATAAAAGTGGATTAATCCTTTTTTTTTCTCTCTATCTCTTTTCTAACTATATTTGTTATTTGAACATCTGAGACATTATTAACAATGGATAGAGTAATAACACATGCACTCACTTCCTTAATAAGTTTACACCACTTTTTAATTTCAATTAATTTAAAATTAATGGAAATAAATTAAAAAGAGAAACAAAAAATTGGGAAAGACGACAAAACAAATCAAATAAAGGGTTGAACTAGTTATTTTATGAATGAATATTTTTAAAATTATTTTATTTGTTTTTATCTCACTTCTCAATTCTCATACAAATGCGTCCAACAATATTTTTAAATTTTTTCTTGAAATTAAATAATGAAGAAAAGTTATTTTGTCTCACAAACTATAAGTTCATTGTTAAATTTTGACTTAAATAAAAATAATATGCTATATTAAAATTAGTAAATATTAGTTAGTATTTTCTAATACTACTATAATAATAACTTTACTTATTAAACAAAAGAAAGAAAAAAGTAGTGATTGATATTAAATATAATTATTCATGTTCTTTCATCCGTGGATTTAAGTTTTTGGTATAAATAAGTTTTAGACATAATATTAAAATTTTTATCATAAAAAAATCTAAAAAAAAAACTTATGCAAAAATCTACGCTTCAAATAAAAAAAAGCTATTGTATTCGTGTTAGATATATTATTTATGTATTTTTTATTAATTTAATTTTTTAAACTAAGTATTTTTATGATGTATAAATTATAATTGAAATATATATAAAAAACTAAAATACACGTATAAATTCATAAATTTAATTTTAATATATTGTCAATATATAAAAAAAAATGATACATACATCTCATTACGTAATATTACGCCAACGAAAATAACTATTTTTTATGTCAATTATGTAAATGATCATCCAAAATATACGAGTATAATTAAACAACTATATAAATGATTATGCATCAAAATTAAACTTTAAATTTATACCTTATTTCGAAGAAGTGAAGTGAAGTGATGATATCTCCGGAATAAATGTGGTAGATGCTTGAACTCAGAAAGATGTCGGATAAAAGTGACCAACACAAGTATGGCAAAGACACTGACCCTTCAAATTTCAAATAAATATTAACTAACCGAAATAATAGTGGACCATGGTAAAGCCATATCCTACAAAGACTATATAAGGTCCCATATACACAGCAATGGAACTTCTATATGGATAAGCCATGGAAAAAACTTCACCCATTTTTCTATGTTATACATCACATGTTACTAAACCCTACATGTCAATGCATGCATTATTATTATTATTGAAGTGATATATATATATATATTATTTCAAGTTCTTTTGTTGTTTTCAATACTTGTCAATAGAAATGAAATTGTCTCAACTGAATGTGACTGAAGCATATATATGTAATTAAAGAGTGTTGAAGAAGTGAGATTTGAAATTTTGGGGTTTACATTGTTACCTGAATTTTTAATTAGGAAAAGAGATAATTAAAGTAATTGTTTTATTAATTTTATATTGAATTTATTTGATGATTATCCCATCAGATATTAAACTTGTCTCTAACCGCTTTAATTAAAATTTTTTACAGAAATATTTATAAATTATCCACTAAAATAGAGGGGGAAAGTAGTAATCTTTTGCTAGACACAAATCTTTGGTTTTATTTTCATTTTTTTTCATTACTTTTTTTATTCGAAAACATAAATAGTTCATTAGTGTGTATATATATATGTATGTGATCAAAATTAATATAATAAATCAGTCTTCAAAAAATTTTTAGTCGAACAATTTAATTCTCAACAAATTTTAATTATCAAATCAGCCTCTAATTTTTTATTTTGCTAGATATATCAATTTTCATAACAATTTTTGTAAATTTTTAAAATTCTTATGTCAGTCTTTTATATAAGTAAATAATTTAAATACTAATTTATCTAAAAGATAAAAATTTAAAAATTCATTTAATAATTAAAATTTATTAAAAATTAAAATATTCAACTAAATATTTTTTAAGAAATTATTTGGACTATTACTCCAAACAATGTTGGATAGAATTGAATTTACTTTACAAAATAATTATATATATTATACGATCTAACATAATACTATATGTTTTAAAAAAATCATGCTAGCTAAGAAAAAGAATGTACCTAGCATGTGGAGAAGAATAACTTTCCACCTTGATTCTCTGATCTTATAAATGATTGGAGTGATGTGTGTATTGCATATGCCATACAACATTAGTTGATTGGGTCCAATATAATTTAAATGTTTTCTTAAAATCTATATTTTGTTATATAGAAGGAGGGATAGTTCATCTATTCTTTTTAGCTCTCATTAAACTGAAGATAAGATTACGACATATAATGCAATAACATTATTGGCATCAATGGACCAATCAGGATTCATACATATACACGAAGAGGAAAAAAAAATGCTCTTATTAGGAATGAAGTCCACTTGATAAAATATTATACAAAAAAAAAGTTTTGTTTTAATTAATCTTAATTATAATTATTGTATTAAAATTATGCTGTAATAATAATTTCGTACATTCGCTTACACTATAATTATTAGAGAAAATTCCATTTTCCTCCCCTGCAAAATGTTAAAATGACACTCCCCTCCCCTCTATTTTATAAATGTACATTTTCCTCCCTTCTAACTTTTAAAAAATCTCCTCTTTAATCTATTTTAAATTTTTTGTGTTAACTAATGTTAACTTTATCCATTTTTTAAGAAAAAATAAATTATTTTTTAAAAAAAATACCCATTAAAAAATTTTTTATTTTTTATTATTATATTTTTTTACTAAAATATTTTTTAATAAATTATTTTTTATTGATTAAATTGTATTTTTTAAAAAATTTAATAATTATATTATTTTTTTCCTAAAATATCCTTCAATAATTTTTTAATTATTAAATTATAATTTTACCAAAATTTTCGTTAACGATTTTTTTATATTTTACTATTAATTTTTCGATATTTATATATATTATTTTAACATTAAAATTTTTGCTAATAGGTATTTTTTAAAAAATATTTTATTTTTTCTTAAAAAATGGATAAAGTTAACATTAGTTAACACAGAAAAATTTGAAATGGATTAAAGATTAAAGAGGAGATTTTTTAAAAGTTAGAAAGGAGAGAAATGTACATTTATAAAATAGAGGAAAGGGGAGTGAAATTTTCTCTTTTTTTCTAAAAAATAGATAAAGTTAACACAAAAAGTTTAAAATGGATTAAAGAGGAGGTTTTTTAAAAGTTAGAAGGGAGAAAAATATACATTTATAAAATAGAGGGGAGAGGAGTGTCATTTTAACATCTCACAGGAGAGGGGAGTGGAATTTTCCCTAATTATTATTATGACATGGTACTATAGAAATTTTATGATCTAAAATTAAAGATTCAAAATTTAATTTTTATTGATAAAAAATTTAGCACAATTCATTTTTAACCTATAAAATATGAATATTATTGATACAGACATAGAATACAATATGATACGAGACATAGGGATACATAAATTTTAATTTTTTATAAAACAGGAAGACATTGCATATATATAAATTATAAAGTATTTTTTAGATAAATTATAATTATATTTTAATTAATTTTAATTTTTTAATTATGTAAAATATTTAAAATATTTTTTACAATATCAAATAATAATATATATTATTTTTAAACTCATTTTAAGAATATAAATTAAGAATAAGGTTGGATAGTGGATACAATTAGGGATGGTAACTAAATTTATAAGTTTTAAAGACTTAAAAAAATTATATTTTTTATATTCACAAACATTAAAATTTTTGTAATTATAAATATTGTCTTTAAAGTAAAATAAACATAATTCAAAACATAATTATAAATATTGTCTCTAAAGCAATATAAATATAATTTAAAACACTCAATTTTCATTTTCATACTCTTGTAAGTTGGGTTGGGAAAAATTGGATTTTGACCGAAAAATTACAAAAATACCCCCTTGCTAGAAACAACTAAGCCCGGCGGAAAGTCCGTCCGCCCCGTCAAAATCTACGGTTTAAGCGGTGCGGGTTAGGCGGGCTTTTACTTTTTTGCGGTTCTAATTTTTCATCTCGGCCCACCTTTTTGACGGGTTACGCAGGCCGATTCCAGCGAATTAAGTCTGTTTGCTACCAATAGATACAACTGATATGTAATGATATTTAGGTGTGTTCAAACTAAAAAAATATTTTTTATTTTTATTAAGATACGGTTAAATACAAAAATACTTAAATACGTGTGTCAAACGAGTGTTAAATGAATATTATATCCACAATGTGTTTGACATGTAGAGATAACAACTTCAAAAAATATCGGTGCTTCATAGTTTAACCAATAAAATCATAACAAGATTAGAAAAAGAAAATATTAATTACAAGCTCGTTGGTCAGTCACTTTAGTTGATCAGTTGAATCGAAGAAAAGAGAAAAATGAAAATTTGTATGAAGAATGAAGTTGTAAAGCAAGAAAACTGGCTGGGAAAGAAAAAGCTTTTTTCCTCTTTTCCACATTCTTTGTGTCTGTTTGTCGCACACTTCAACAAGGAATTAAATACATTTTTTTCCTCCCCCCCATAAACATAACCTTAACAACACATTTAGAGTAAACCTTCTAATCTAATTAATGATTTTGACCTACCAAAAAAAAATGAAAGATAAAATTGTATTGTTACTTAACTATTTTTAAAACTAAATCTTTAGTTTAAGTGACAAGTCAATTAATCATTTTGTGTAAAATTAATTATACCTTAAAAAATATTACTATATCTCTGATTTTTAAATAATTAATAAAAATTATATTGTTCTTCATATTTATTTTTTAGTCAAAAATAATATCTATTATTTATGTAAATATTAAATTACTAAGACTCATTTTATTTTGTTGTGAATCAATTTAAATTTAGGGTATTAAAATATGTTTACATACAAAATTAAATTAAAGTTTCTCAAAAAAATATAAAAATAATGAAGTATACAAAAGTGAAAGGGTTTATAAGTGAGAAAGAGATTGCAAGGAATTTGACAAAGTGGCAGAAATACAAGAGCATGTGCATTCTGCTATGCTCACATGCAAGAGTGTTATGCATTTTCTTCGAATTGTCTCTGCACAAAGAAAGAAAGATTATCATAATAGACACACACACATCATACATTTTATGTTAAGTCCTTATTTTCATTATCAGATTCTGGCATTGCCATCTACCTCTCAATGAAAAAGCCTGACATGAAATTCTCTCATTATTGCCTTAATTGGAACTTCGAAAAATACTATTTACAACCTCCAAATCTCTCCAATAGTTTTTTCACTATATATTCAGACTCTAGTCAATTTATCATATATAATTTATTAGCATGTTCACATACATTATTGTACTTATCAAGTTTCATTTCTATTTTTTTAGATATTATTTATATTTAACTTAATTTTAAGAATAAGAATTAATTTTTGATGTACACAATTGTTTAACTAGATTTATATATTTACATGATTTTTTAAGTGGTAAATTTAAAAAATTAATTATTTTATTGACGTAACGCGATTGATTGTTTGTGTAAAATTGTTTTATATTGATAGTCTTTGAAAATTAAATTTTCTTTAATACTTAATTTTTTATTTTTATTTATTAAAATAATTTTTCCTCTTTCTTATCACTTTAGTCCCTTCTCCCTTTGTATCTCAAGTATTTCCATTTGATGGGGTGATGATGTGATGTGATGTTCAAATAATTGAACCCTTTATAGCTTAAGTTGGTTGGCTTCATAACTTGCTTTAGGAATAGACCCAATATTTTTCATCACCATGCAACGCATGATTATTTGCATGTGCACGTTGTATAAATATAACAATGGAAAAGCTAGCATTTGTGGATCATACACATGGATAAACCTTTAATAATATTCTATGGGCAATGTTAATTAACACTAGACTAAAATGTATTTTTTGTTTTTAAAATTTGACAAAAATTTTAAAAATATTTTTAAATTTTATTTTGTTTTAATTTTATTTCATAAATTTTCGATTTACATTAAATATCTTTCTAGTTGACGGCTAATTTTTCAAAAAATTTAGGACTAATTTAACAATAATTTTATAAGAACAACTTTTAACACAAGCAAATCAAGTATAATTTTTATGCATTTTTGTTGGATTGTTCTTAAATATTTTAACAATTAGCTATCAGTTGTATTTTTGATGAAATAAAAATTTTTTGAGATGAAATTAAAATAAAATAAAATTAAGGGATATTTTTAAAATTTTTACTAAATTTCAAGGATAAAAAATATACTTAATCCTTAAAACTACTAACTAATCTTTCCTTTCTTCTAAATTAAATAATGATGTCATCTTATAGTTTTATACCAAATTTTCTAGGGATTCTTTTTTCAGAAAAAGATAATTAGTTCCATCAATGCAATAATATAATTTTTGTATATTATCTTTAATTTGGACACTGTGTAAATACTTCAATTTACGTGAGTCTTTTTAAATAAAAGTGAATTTGAAGTTCTAAGCTGTTTAATTCAATCTAGTAGTGACTAAAAATGTATTCTCACATGATGATGTAGATGTATATAATTCATGTGAAATAATGTTGGAATAATGATGATGTACCTATATATTGTAGAACATCAAGCAACTGAAGCAAGAGTTGGGTTGCACAAATTGATGATCTCTTAGAATATGGTTTGGCCATTGTGAAGTCCCCTCAAACTGTCAATCTTAATAAGATGAGAAATGTTATATAAACATGGTTTTGAGTTTTGAATTTTGACAATCAAATAATTCTAAATACGGTTGTTATTAATTAATTAATTAATTAATTATAATTGAATTTTTTAAATTAATAAAATAAAGAAAATACATGGTAGTCGTTAAAAGAATATTAATATTAAAATAATATTTTTTATAAAAAGTGTAGACCAGTGAGATTGTTTTGAGTTTATGTAGGAACCATGATATACATATTTCCTGTTTTTGTATAATTTATCTGCGAAAATTGCTGTTTTATTAGGGTTTTTTTTTTAAATTTGCCTTGTCAAAAATAGCTTTAAAACAGAACTTTATTGGGCTCCTGTTTACATGTAAGAATAAACTGCTCAGCCCAAATATATAAATAAAAAACTTGAAAGGTGGAGCTGGCCTGTGAAATTTAAAACTTCCAGACCAAAACAAAAAAACGGTTTAATATTTATTATTTAGAGAATAAAAGATAAATGGTTGAATAATCTTCACTTAGTCTATTTTAAGATTACTAATTACTATAAAAAAATTTTTTGGTGATACAATATAATTTATTTATGCAATCTTCTGCTGATAAAAGCTCACCACTCAACATGGTAAGAAGCTAAGAGTGTAATCAATTATGCTATGAAATTCCTTTTCTAAGTTAGTTCTTATATATTGTATGAGTGAGTTATGATGAATGACAAAATTTACAATGTAATATTTAAACATCATAATAAAATAAATTAAAATGAAGACCGGTAAATAATCCTAGAGCACAACACTTGAATTGAACTTTGACATTATTTTACATAAGAATTTAATTTTGATGTAAAGTAATTTTATACGTGCATCTAATTAAGTAATGTCACATTAATAAAAAAACTACCTCTTATATTAATCGCATGATAATCATCCAAAAGAACGGATGTAATTGCATAATTGTATAAAACGTTTTACATTGCAAAATTAAACTCTTTAGATAATGTACATTATTTGTGAAATTTTAGTGCATATACCGAGAATACTGTACTATTAGAAAGGTGGGGATGGTTAACGAGACTAGCAACCATAAACCCTAATTAATTACCACAATATCTCAACACATGAGAGTTATACATATACTAATTATTATACGAGATAATACTCAATTTGGTCCTTGAACTTACACGCGAATTTCAATTTAGTCCCTGAGGTTTCAATTGCCTCTATTTAGTCCCTGAAGTTTATAAACGTGCCTCGTATTAGTCACTGAGACCATTTTTAGTATAAAAACGTTAATAGAGCGTTGTTATAGACTATCACATGTCACGTTAAAACTTGTAAAATGATGCAATTTTGGTTTTGATATTTAAATAGCTCAAAAACGACTTCGTATTACTTATTTTGTTAGGTAAAATTTTAATAAACACCATTTAGGATGTTGTTTTTGGGTTATTTGAGTACCAAAACCAAAACGACATCATTTTACAAAGTTTAGTGTAGCATCCGGCTATCACGACAGTGTTCCGTTAACGTTTGTACGTTAAAAATTGTTTCAAGGACTAACATGAGTTATGTTCACAAAGTTTAGGGACCAACTAGAGGCAATTGAAACTTTAAGGACTAAATTGAGACTTGCGTGTAATTTCAGGGACCAAATTGAATATTATCTTTTATTATACATAACACTAAATATAATAATCTACCATATACATATGATTCAACTCAAATTATAGAAGAATGGAATGCCAGTGTTGTTCAACCATTCACTACCTTGTATGAACTCACCAACAGTGAATTGGCTTGCTTCATTGGAACTATTAATAACCCTAAAACCTGGCCAATTTACTCTACCACTTGTGTTTGAACCTGGCCCCTTATTCATATACTCACCATAATAAAGTGTGTCCAATGCAAATGTCTCATTCCATTCAAGCCACCCTTTCGGATCAATCAGATCCTCCATGTAAGATCTAAGGTACACCGTTCTCGAGTATAGTTTCCATGGCCTCCCTAAGTAACTCTTGAACGACGATTTGACCGGAATTAGGTCCGATGCGGCGGCGATCTTGCAATTCAAGATCGAAATTCCGGTGTTCTGGTTCGGATCTTCTCTGCCTTGTGCGGTGAAAAGATTCTTTTGATTCTCGTTAGGTTTTCGTGCGTAGAGGTTGCAATTTTGGAAGAGTACGGCGGCGTTGCCGAATATGAAGTCAACGGTGCCGTAAATGTCGCAGTCGCGGTAGAATTGGCGCATGGAGTGGACGTAGAGGGTGTCTTGGTAGCCGACGAAGCTGCATTTGTAGAAGGCGGAGAAGTCGGCGCCGCTTCGTAGCGCCACGGCTTGGTGCTTGTCTGGCCCGGCTGAGTTCTCAAAGGTTATGCCCTTAGCTATGAAGCCTTCTCCTACCACAGCTGCATGCATATATTGCAACAAATATTAAGTTTAGGTAGAAACTCAGGTTCAAAGTGATAGTCAATAGTTATTAGATAATAATTTAATTAAAATTTTCAAATTATTTAAATTATT
The DNA here is from genome assembly GCF_000817695.3 of Arachis duranensis. Taxonomy (NCBI): domain Eukaryota; kingdom Viridiplantae; phylum Streptophyta; class Magnoliopsida; order Fabales; family Fabaceae; genus Arachis; species Arachis duranensis. Next base: position 90,548,148 of record NC_029773.3, on the reverse strand, counting down.
TTTTACTTTATGTTTAACTTGGATGGATAGTGAGATGAATTACAATATTTTAAAAAATCGAACCAAACATCGAAGTGGCAAAAATAAAAAATTCGAGTAATTTATTAGCTTTCGATAAAATCTTTTAATTTTTGACCACTTCACTAACAATTGATCTTTAACCTGAATAAGATTAATTTGGTAGTTGATTTTCGATTAATCAAATCGAATTAACCCGTAATCTAGTTTTTAGAATCATGAGATAAAGCATTGAAATTGTTTTATAGTAAATAAACATTTCATGAAATTATCTAATCTTGCATTATTATATATTATCAGTAATAAAATTAAATAATTAATTTTATTATTTATAAAGTCATTTAAACTTAAATAAATGTATATAATTAAATCACTATGTTAAATTCTTTAGATTAAATTGATAAACTTGTTAGGATAAGTGACTACCACATAAAAGAGAAAATATTAATTAGGTGATTAAATGAATAATTTCGTTAGATAATCAACAAAAATTTAGCTAATAATAAGTTAATAAGTATTTTTGAATTGTATTTTATATAAATTAATTGTCATTAATTAATAATGATTTAAATTTTAATTTTAAAAAATATAAAATTAATTATTATTAATTACAGTTATTTAAAGTTAATTGATTAAGAATTATTTATCCTTTCTTTTCTTTAAGCGAAATATGGAAGAAAAATTGCTATCCAATTAATTAGTTTAATTTAGTACTAAGTTCCTTATCCTTTAGCATTACTTATTAATTGGTCATAACATGTTACAAGCTATCATTGTGATAAGGCACGCAAGAGTTTTGCAAGGATTCTGAGTTTCTAACATTTAAACTTTATTGTACGTGAAATTGACCTGTCAGATAAATAAAGTATATATGTTCTTAAAAAAAGTAATTTTATACGCTGAAAAAGCCGAAAACAAGGCATAAAAAAAGCTAAGTAAGAAGCAAGTGGGCCTAAATAATTATTCTGAAATGTAGTTGGGTTAGTGTGATGAGTAATAGATTCAGATCCAGAATCTGATTCCCCTTTAGTTGGGGTTTGAACTTTGAACATGTGGACCCTGTTTATTTGACCCAACTCAATGGCAACTCTTCTTTTCAGGAATAAATGTATATGTACATCTTCTAACATTGACCCATACGGCCATACCAAGATAAAAAAATAACCAGCTAAAAAACATGACATATCAAATATTTATATAAAAATAAATTTAAATATTAATATAATATATTAAAAAATTTAATTAAAATAACCATCAAAATAACCATCAATATATTTATATATAAATACATGTGTAATTTAATTTATTTTCAATATATATTTTATACTGATAGCTGAATTTTGGTAGCTGATTTTGATATACACATAACATAATTCTTTAATTAAATTATCTAGTAATTTTCACATTATAGTAACTTTTTAGATTTTAGGTTAAGATGATATCCCTCAACTGTATCATCTATAGTTAAAGACTTACACACACTTGAGTATTCTCTTATTTTGTCTTTGTATTGCTTCAGAGTTCAATTGTGTCGGTACTAGGGAGATACGAAAATTTCAGTTAAAACAAAGAAATTAAAAGTTGTCGGCAAGTGATTATCCAAATCTATGTTATTTGAAAAAAAAAAACTAGAAAGGACATTATAGAAATGCATTACTTGCTAAGACTGTGATTCATGAAACCGAAGCAACTGACACAATAAACCATAATTTTGAATTTTCTAATAAAGTTTAGATATTAACAAAAAACAGATAAATAATCATAACATACAACAAAAATGATTTTGAGACATAAAAGAAAAAATTTAAAATATTTTTAGAATATCGATATTCTAATAATTTTAATCGTTAATTTTAATTAATATATTATATATATGTTTTATAATTTATATAATATATTAATTAAAATTAACAACTAAGTTTCAGAAATATTTAAAATTTTTCCAAAAGTTTATCTCTAATGAGAACATATCGTTCAATATCCGAAGGTTAACACATTATATATATGGGACGTAGAAGAAGACACTTCATACCCCCAAAATACATGCATCATCGTACAAATAGCAGTATTAGTATAAGTACTAAAGGGTAATTATTTTTCTTTTAACTTATTTTTATTTTATTTTTATCTTTTGTCAGCTAAAGATAATATATAACGTGTGACCTAAGGCACATACCACATCTAGATAGAACGTGTGTGGGTCAATATATATGTCATAATCTGGTACAAATTAAAAATCTCGCTGTACTATTAAAGCAAAATTTGTTAACATTTTACTCATTATTGATGAAGTAGATTAAATGATCATGGACAAGAAATGTCTCACCCTCATAAAAGTTTGCCTTTTATAATTTAATTATCCTACGCAATATATTTCTATATATAATCTAATCTAATGGTGTTTTATTATGTAATGATTGAAAAGGAAACTTTGTACATATATATGTACTACTATATTTTGGATGGAATCATTGTTAGGATTTGGTTGAATTAGTCCCACATTACTTAGGATAGTAAATAGAATGGGTGACCTAGGCTATAAATATGAGGCTAAGTTCTCTATAATTGTTTTGCACCAGTTGAAAACACTTTAAACTTGTATCTGATTTTTCTTTTTCTCTATACTCTTTGATTAAAGAGTGTTGTGAGGTGTAGTTAGATATTTGTTTTGAGAGAATGTAGGTATACGGCCGTGATTTTTTCTCCAGTAATTGGAGTTTCTACATTAAATTCTTGTATTGTGATTGTGTCTGTTTTATTTCTCTGTCAAAAGTATTTTCTCAAAGAAAAATGGTGTCTTATTCCCAACAAGCATATGGACCATAGCCTATAACTTTTTCAGCATTGTATTTAATCACGAAATATCATCGAATGAATCCTCTAAGATTTTAAAAGGGCATAGCCTTTTTTCCTTTAGACTTTTCGTGGTTATATTATTTCTCTAAATTTTAAACAAGTGATGAAGTGTCCCACAATAAAAGATATGTAGCATTAACCAAGTTGGGTTGGTCTAGTGGTTAGTTCATTAGTCTGTTTAATCAAGTGTCGGAAGTTCGAATTTTGTCTTATGCATGCAGCAATCAATTTACCAACGACAAACCCTTAAATGGAGTTTAGTACCGCGACAAATTAGTCATTGGTCGTCGAGAGATATCGTGAAAAACCAAAAAAAAAAATGTAGCATTTTACTTTCTAGGCTCTAACTATAATAAGCTTAAGCTGGGTTGAAACTATAGAACCCTCTATTATTATTTATCATGTGTTGTTTCTAGATTCAAAAGATAGGGTTTTATTGTTGTAAATAAATTATACAACAGGAAATTTCTTAAAATTTTGATACAATATTCATAAGATTTTGAAATATCAATAATTTATATATATTTTTTTAAAGTTAAAAATGAGACTCAAACTTGAGAATTGAGACTTTTAGATAAAAATAAAAAAATTATGTCATTTGAGTTATAATTCGTCAATAATTTATATCTTATTATAATTTATAATACAAGTTGAATGAAGTAGTTGCAAGATGCCTTTGAGAAACCCAATGGTGCCCGTGTATATATGTTCAGAGTTCAAACCAATATATTATTTAAAATAATTTCTCAACAATTTGTTTTACTATAAAAGTTCATCAACCAAAATCAAGGATTTCAGTATCATTGTTGAGATAACATGTGAGCTCATTATTATCAAGTTGCCATGCTTTTGTTGTCTCTTCTATGTATTTTTTTTTAATTGTTCCCTATTTAATTTGTCTTTAACATAACAGCCACACCTCTTCATAATAATAAACCAATTTTCAAACTTTATTAAGCCATTTCATGAATCTCACTTGTGATTAATGACAAGGGCCTGCACCAGTTTTTGTTTTCTTCCCTTATTTTTTTTTAATTATTGTGTAGAATATATATGAAATAATTCGCACCAATATGTATGTCTCATATTCAATAATGAACTAAATATAGATTTATGAAAATGAATAAGGGTGAATTATAAAAATAAAAAAAAACTAAACCTACTAAAATATTGATACATTTTTAACAATATATATGAATTTTTGTAAGGTTTAATTACTCTGTTAATTCCTATAATTTTACCAAATTTTTAATTAAATTTCTATATTTTTTTAATTAAGTCCTTATACTGTTTTTAATTTTGTAATTAGATTCTTTTTATCAAGAACTTTAAAATTAATAGAAGATTTTTTATAAAATACATGCTGTCAAAAATTTAATTAAGTTTTTAATTATAAATATCTTTAATTTGTGAAGAAATATTCAGTTAACTGATTCTAATATTTTTTACACTAAAAATAATTTAATTATAAAATTAAAAATAATATAAAAATTTAGCATAAAAAAATTATAAAATCTAATTATAAATTTAGTAAAATTAGAAGAAACATAAGAATAACTAAACTTTTTGTAACTAACAGTTTTAAAGAAAAATCTAGAAATTATTTTACCATCACGCATCTTATTAATCTTTAGTAAATAATTTTAATACTTCACTCTAAAAAAATTAATAAGAAGCTCAAATAATTAATAAGCAGAAGAATTTAAAGGAGAAAAATGGTTACCAACAGTAGCTGATTGAAAAGTGGTCCAGCCATCGACAACATTCCTACTCGCCTTGACAATGGTCCTTCCAATGCCATCTCCAATAAACATCAAATTACTCTTCTTTCTAATTACTTCCACATTCTCCAAGTATGCTCCACTTTTTATGTATATCACAAACCTAATATATATAATCACACTTAGTAACTAACAAAATGTTAACTAAATCATAACATGTTAACAAGGCATTAGTATTACACTTATTGTATGTACTTTTCTACACCTAAGATTCTTTTTGTACTTTGAGATAAAAATATATTAGGCTATATTCATCTAGTTATATACTAAATAAACTTCTTCTATTATTTGAAATAAAAAAAGGGTGATTAAATTTTTAGAAGACATAATTTGTGTAACAATGAGTCAAAGTTGAACTAAGTAAAGGATAAGAAGTTTGATTACTGCATTTTAATTTCATTCTTCAAAATAAAAATATTAGTAAATTTTACTATAAGAAAAGTAAAATTCTTATATATTTAGAGTCTAGTTAATACTTAAAATAACCCCCGAAATTTGACTACCAACTCAATTTGATCCTCTAATTTTTAATTGACCTAATTTATACCCTGAAATTTTAAGGCGTGACTCAAATTGGCCCTTCCGTCCAACTCCGTCAACGGAGTGATGACATGGCACCCAAACCTCACCACATGCCTCTCTTTCTTCCTCTTACCATCGCCATCACCACTTCCCCTCTACCAACACCCTCCCTCCCCCAACAAACAACAACATTCACAACCCACCAACACCCACACATTTCCACCGCCATTTATGAACGGCCTTTCTATTATTTGATCCTTCTCTTTCTCACCATCTTCCCTCTACCAACGTCTTCCCTCCCCAACAAACAACATTAACAATCATTAACATTAACAAATTGAAGAGAAATAGAAAAAGAAAAAGAAACACAACACCACACTTTAGATCCCTCTTAATAGGAACACAAAGATGGGTGCAATGGGTGAGGGTGATTCTGAGGGTACTTCGAATTTGGGGCAATGGGTGGTGTGACCTGTGATTGATGGTAACATTTGGAATGCATTGTTCAACATGTATGCTAAGTGTGGTTACATGAAAATGGGGTTCAAGATTTTCAACATGATTGTGCATAAGGATGTTATTTCTTGGGGTGCCGTTATTTGCAGCATGGCGATGAATGGTCATGGTAAGCAAGCATTGCAGCTCTTTTCACAAATGGTGGTTCATGGTGTTGCCCCTAACGATGTTAGGTTCATTGGTTTGCTGTCTGCTTGCAGTCATGAAGGAATGATGAGTGTAGGTGTTATGCTCTTCAAAGCTATGACGGTGGAAATATGTGGGTGTTGGTGGATTGTGAATGCTGTTGTTTGTTGGCGGAGAGAGAGTGTTGGTAGAAGGGAGGTGGTGATGGCGATGGTAAGAGGAAGGAGAGGCATGTGGTGAGGTTTGGGTGCCACGTCATCACTCCGGTGACGGAGTTGGACGAAAGGGCCAATTTGAGTCACGCCTTAAAATTTCAGGGTATAAATTGGATCAATTGAAAATTAGAGGGTCAAATTGAGTCGGTGGTCAAATTTCGAGGGTCATTTTGAGTATTAACTCATTTAGAGTCCAATATGCTGTATAAAAAAAGATCAGTTAATTTTTTTAAGTTGTGCTAATTCAATATAGAAAATAAAATAAATACACTTAGCATTTTTCTTAGCTAAAACAGCTTCAATGCTCTTATAAATAATCATTCATACGAGATTTTACTGAAAATGTAATGCAATGAGTGAAAGGCATGAATGATTTTCTTTAAATATAGTATAAAATAATTTTAATAATATAATATATACCTGGTTGTGCTGGAATTAGGAGCCATAGCTACAGCTTCACCAATAGTAGTAAAATTTCCAGAACCATCTTTAGCCACAACAACATCAATCTTAGTTTCATTCACATTTCCACCTTCTAGAAGCTTCCTATCCTTAGCAGAAACCCATGAAGGGAACCCTTTCTTCATTGTTCCATATTCAGCAAACACTTCTTCTTTCTTCAAACTTGTCTTCACTTTCTTCAACATTGCCAATGAGTTACTAACATGATGTGATATCTCAATCACTTTCTCCTCTATCAACCCTCTCACAGCATTCCCATTTTTGCTTTGTGAGAAACCATCAAGACAAGTGTACAAATTTGTCATTGCCCCACTTAGTAGAGTTTGCAAATCTTGGTTGGAAGATGATGATGATGATGATGGGTTTCTTGAGAGATCAAGAATGGTGGTGTTGAGTTCTACTATGGTGTCATCAAAGAGTTTGAGACAATCATCTAAGGCTCTTTTCTCAATTGTGTTGAGAGTGTTTTGGAGATTCTTGATTATGGTGGTGCAGTTGTTGGATGAAGATTTGACTTCATGGACTGTGTGGTTGACTACTTTGGAGATTATTTGTGGCATTGTTCTTGTTTCAAGGTTTGGGAATGTGGATAAGGTTGAGACACAGAGATCAGGGTAGAGTGTTCCTTTGCATTTTGAATGTGCTACTAATTGGATATGGTTTTGGAAATGGAGATGTTTTTTCCCTTCTTGTGGTGTTGTTGATTTGAAATTTGGGGCTTCAATGAAATAATTGAGATGTGTTGCTAAAAAGATCAGTGCAAAAATCATGGATAGGATTGGTATAAAGGGGAAACATGGTGATTGTTTTCTGAGGTTGTTCATTGTAAAGAGCTTAAGAGGCAAAAATAAAAAGTGTAGTAGCAGGTTTGGTTAAAGGTGTGAATGTGTGGCTGTGTAGAGTGCTATATATATAAAGAGAAAAGAAAAATAGTATTTGAACTCATTTTACTTTTACACACTCAAAATATAAAGAGAAAAGAATATCATGCTTTTGTGTGTAAAGTTGAGCATTGCATTTGATGTTAAAAAAGAAAAAATGAAATGTGTTGTTTGAGTTTGAATTTTTCTGTAGATTATGTCACAGAGATGACATGAAATTTGACCCTTTTTGAATTTATATTAGTTTTGTCAAATAGGATCATAATGTGGCATGGATTTTAAATGCTGTCTAAATTAATGGTTCTTAAGAGGATGAAATGTATGATTATGTGTGACAGCTTTTAATCATTTTGGCTCCTGGCTTAAGTGTTGCAGCTATGCATCTAGGGAATGGAATGAAATTTGCACCCAAAGGCCAAAGCATATGATTTGATTTTCAACTTTGTTGCTATCTATTGTAAGTTTTATTATTTTACTTTTGTAGTGCAACAATCCTACACAAAATTATAGTTTAAGAGACTGAAAGTAAGAAAAAAAAACATCAGAAAATGGAGAAAGAAAGCAGAGTTGAAGGGACTATGTTCTCACACACAAAATAGAAGAGGAATACTATAATAATTAACCTCCTACTACCACAATTTTTGCCCTAAGCACTTCATATTCGTAACATAGCAACATTCTGAATGCATCTTCATTTGTTAAAAAAAATGCTAGTGTTTATAATTTTACATGATTTGCAGATGACATTTTTAATGATATTTTGAATGAAAGCTGTAATAGAGAAGATCGCGATATATCCTGGTTCAATTCCAGCAGTAGGATCTACATCCAGTCTCCATCACAAAAAATGTAGAATTTTTCACTATAAACAAATTCAAGTTACAATTATCAATTCAAGCCAAATACAAAAACAAATTTACTGATGACAGTGACTTACAATTACAATTCTATGTCAATAAAAATTAATAACAATAATGCTTATTTATCAACCTATAGTACTATGCTGTTACATACAGAACATAGAAAATCATCTATAAACCGCAACTAACCTATAACAGCCATATCAGAATTATCAAACTCAGCCTAATCTTTGCTTAGTACTAACATGCAAAAATTGCTGCTACCACAATCTTTGCCCTATGCACTTCATATTTATAACATAATAACTTCCTCAATGCATCTTCATTTGCCCAAAAAGAAAAAGGCAGCTGGTGCTTAAAAATTTATTTTATTAGATAGAGATATTTTATAAAATTATCGCATGATTTTGCAGAAAAATATGCAAATGACAGTTATAATGATATTGTGAATGAAAGCTGTAATAGAGAAGATGAACATCACGATATATCCTGGTTCAATCCCAAAATGGGATCTACATCCAGTCTCCACCACGACAAATGGTAGAACTTTTCACTATAAACAAATTCAAGTTACAAATACCAATTCAAGCCAAATACAAAAACAAATATCTCAAATGCCACTCATGGCCTTTTTTTTTATGTTATCACATCCTAGCTCTCTTGCCTTTCTCATGACAGAAATTGATGCTCACTTTCTAAGCTCTCTCTTTCTTATAAATAGAATAATTCATATCAGCTATCCTAAAATAGAATGAAATGATGAAGACATGAAAACTCTCAGAGAAAAAAGATAATTGCACAATATCAGTCAAAATATATAAGTAAGTTTTTCCTTCCTTTTTTCTTTGAACATTGCAAAGTTTGTCAACTTTCTGCCTATTTTGGCTTATCGAAATTCTGTTCTACATCATTTACTTCTTCTTTTGATTTTGTATGAGGATGGTGTCTTCCATGAATTCAGCTTTCGTATTGATGCAGAGACCACACCTCGTGAAATCATTCTTGACCAGGTTCCCCTGCTCTCCAAATTGAGCTTACTCCAACTTTGCTTCAATTTGTTTCTTGCTGCACCAAAACAAACACATTATAACAACTCATACAATTTTGGCTCAGCACACATTAACTTATACCAAATCCAACAAAGGACACGGGCAAGCAAGCAGGAGCAACACCAAGAAAGGTAATGAAAGACCTTCCATTTGGGTGTAAGACAAGGCATGGTGGTGCAAAAATAGCTGATTGAAATAAGAAGAAAAAGAAGAAATTAATAAAAAAGGTAAAAAATGGAAGGGAAAGATTTCATCATTCTCAAGGTATGATCCTTGAATTAACAAAACAAGCTTCAATAGACAGAGAAGCATCCTTACAAGAATGGAGGTGCACAACCGAACTGCATTAAACTGACAAGTCCCAGAAGAATCATTAAATGTCCCTATACATGAAGAACAAAGAAGAAGAAATTAAGAATAAAAAGGATCAAAATTTGGAAATAAAAAAAAGATTACGTAGGAGAGAATGAATATGATATAGAGAGATAGCAAAAGAGTTACCTCTCTATGCCTTCACCCATGTGCCGTCAACACAAATGTTGGGGATGTGGGAAATGGATGGCCAAATGTGGGGGTCCTTCCTCTCTATGCCTTCACCCAACAACCCACATTCTCTGATGTCGAGTGCACTTAAAGAGGCAGGCAGCCTTATTATGTTCTTCAGCTTAGGGCACTCTGCAATCCATAAATATCGGAGGGACTTTGACTGTGACACCTCCAGAGATGTCAAATTTTCACATCTTTCAATTGTGAGATACTTGAGATTTGGGAACGCTGGCAATGCGAAGGATGTAAGCGAATCACAGCTGTTGTGGATTTCTAATGTCTGTAGCGAGTGATGTTGTTGGTGTTGCATTGGGAATTCTACATTCTTGCAGTTTTTGATCCGCAACTGTTGCAATGAAGGAGGCAAAGAATCCCCTGGAAATGATATGGCTGATGAGCACTTTGAGATCTCTAGCTCTATGAGAGAGGTTGGTTGGGTGTGGGTCATGGCCTCAAACAGAGAATCCACAAGCTGCTCTCCATTAATATCTACTTTCTCCAACATGGAAAGTGGTTGGTCCCGCATTCTTGCTTCCTGTTTGCCATATATTCTTAATTCGCTTAGGATGGGAGCTCTTGGCAGATAACAACCAATCTCCTCGCATCCTGAAATGCGGAGTAATTTCAAAGACGGAAGGAAAGTGGGCAAATCTCCTCTTAACTTAGGACAGTTGTGTATCTGAAGTGTCTCAAGTTGAGGAAATGGTGCATCATCATCATCATCATCACATTCATATGACTCCCATTCCTCCCAGCAAGGCAGTTTTTCAATACTCAGATATTTAAGGGATCGGAAGGGTGTCTCCTGATGCTGATGAGTTCCATCACCCTTATAGAATGACCCACCAATCTTCTTCACCTTCTCGAACTCTCTAATAACGAGCCTCTCCAGAGAGGGTAACTGTCCAAGTGAAGGAAGCACCCAACAATTCCTGCATCCACTCAGCTGCAACACAGTCATGTTGTGGTACGAAGACTGCCCTACCCAATCCGGAAACATGCTACCTCTGTAACCCCTGATGCATAGCTTCTTCAAGTTTTTGTGAGGACGTAATTTGTCGAGTACATCTTTTTCAGTTTGGGAATCACAAACCTCACTCTCTTCAAATGATGACCAATCCAAATATAAAGCATTCAGGTGTATTTTTTCATCCATTCTTGCACTCGATGCTTCACCACTATTCTTAACATTATCTAATTTCTGAATCCACAATGACCCATGAAGATGTGCTAGCTCTCCCAATTCCCCAACTCCATTCTCTTCATGTTTTCCCGCAATATAGAAACTTAAAAATTGCAAATCTTTTAATTTGCTCATCTTTTTTGGCATCTCTTTTAAATCAGTGCCATCAATATCAAGATGACGCAGATTCACAAGATTTTGCATGTTGGAGGGAAGCTTTTTAAGTTTTTCACAGTTTGCCAACTTCAAGGTTTGTAAATTGTACAAATTATTCAAGGACTTGGGCAATGTCACCACATGATTGCCAGAGAGATTCAAATAACGCAAGTGGATCAATTCACCAACTGAATCAGGCAATGTATCAAATTTTAAATGATGTAAATGACAAAACACGTAAGCGCTTCAACTGTGCTAGTAAGCGACAAGTATCAAATCCCTCTTTGCTTTCACCGTATAAATTTGTCTTGATTTGAAACAGGGTCCTCACATGACTTAAACTCTCACATGCTTCCAACATCTTCGGGACTGAATTATTGTCGTGGACATCATATGACAAATGACGAGCTTTAGTATCATGTTGGGCTATATTCTCGTGTTCAGAGATTCTAACAAAGAACTTTTCACCATAGAATGTCGCTAGATCATGCATGAGATCGTGCATCACATAACCATTCTTTGAAGGTTGAAAGAATGATCGTGCAACTAAATCATTGAAGTATTTATATCCAACTTCTTCTAAAATGCTTCCCTTTTTTGGTTGTTGCAAAAGATCTTCTGCCATCCACAACAATATCAATTCACCTCTATTGAATTCATAATCTTTGGGATATAAAGAACAATAGACAAAGCAGCGTTTTAAGTGTGAAGGGAGATAATGATAGCTTATTCTCAATGCAGGAAGAATCCTACACTCATCTTCAGAAAACTCCCAAATCTCACTCACCAAAACATCTTCCCAGTCGCTTACATTATCCTTTGTTCTCAACAAGCCCCCAAGAGATTGAGCAGCCAAAGGCAGTCCTTTGCACTTCTTGACAATTTTTCTACCAACTTTTTCTAAAGCCAAACGATCTCTGGATTCAGTAGGGAAAAATGCATGATTTGCAAACACATACCAGCATTGTTCATCATCCAACAAACTCAAATTGTGAGTTGGAATAGTTTTCACCATAGAAGCAACAGCATCAATGCGGGTTGTTACAAGAATCTTTCCTCCCTGACTTTCACATTGGAAGGGGCTTAGAAAAGTTTTCCAATCATCATAATGATTGGTCCACGTGTCATCGACCAAATATGTCAGAACTTACAACGAGAGATGTGGATGGAGTTCTCCATGAGGATATGTCCACCTTGGCACACTCTTTTAGACGGTGATGATTTTTCTTTGCTACAACAGACTCTAGTGTACCAACTATTTTTTCCATGTCACCAGTATCTTCGATATATGAATCAACAAGACGAGACCAGGAAGAAGAGTTACCTGGATCCCTTTGAGTGGCGGCAATGGCAGCTTTAGTGGAGATCTCATCGAGCAAGTCATCAGCAAGATAGAGAGCATCTTGGAGATCAAGAAGCCACTTCTTGACCCTTTTGTCAGTGAACTGCTTCTGCTCAGCATCATCAAGAACAGGTCCAACCTCATACAGACTTTTCTCCAACCTTCCAAGCAAGATGTTCCTTTCCACGAATGAGTCATCTTCAAGTATTGAAGAAAGCTTCTCCAAAATACCATCAACAAAGGAGGTGAGATAAGATCCACCATCAAGTTTTGCAGCCATGATTGGATCTCAAGTGCAGCGGATGAGATCACAACAAAGAAAGAAAGATGAAGGATGAGGGAAGAAGGGTTCACAATTGCAATGTAGTCTCTGGTTTTCTCAAACAGGAGCTAAGCAAGGGAAGTGTTTGATTTGTGTGGTGACTAAAATTGACTTGATCAATGATCAGTGCTGCAATAATGCTGGCTTTTAAATTTTAATAAAGATGATGATGTCAGAGCACAATTACGGAATTACCCACCCGAAGTTCCAAACAATCATAACCTCATCTCAAGTTCCATTGTTGATGTTTCATTTTGTTTTTGCCTTTTTGGTGATATTTGGAGGCCCAAATATTAGTGAAGTCTATTATATTGAATATTTGACTTTTATGAAGAAAATGGTGTGTTGGGACTAAAGGCCAAACTGGTGGAAAAAATGTCTAGTGTTAGTGGTTTTTTTGTTGTGATGATATATTTTAATTGTCACATGAAAAACAGTAATCGTGAAATTATATTTGAGTGTGAAAATTCTGCGCTGTTGCGTATTTGGAGAGCAAATTCTTTGTCCGAGTTAAAGAGTCTGATATTGACGTCAGTGATAGGAAGAGAAAGGAGGTTGAAAGAGTTGGGTATAGGATGGTAGCACTGATGGGAAATAGTGTATTTCAGTTTCGTCTATTCTGCCTCGATAGCGATGAGCATGTGCGCCTAAGGTTTGACGTTCACGGGAGAATCACGGTTGAACAAGTGATAGTGTTTTCTGCGGAAGTTCGTGATATTGGTGGTAGTGGTTCTAACAGCTCGAATTTTGTCTAGAATGACCCACCTCTTACACTCTGCTAGTCCAATAGTAGACATGGACGTTGACGATAAGGAGCCCGATGAAGAGTATGTTGCCAATAGTCACGAAAGTGCTCCTCTGAGGATGATGACGAGAATGAGTTCATACCAGAGACTCCCATTGGTGGATTAGTTCGATACCTTTTGCCTGTTCCGCAACCAATTCTAGAGTTATCAGCTGTATTCGGTCACTACCATATTTTAGATTTGGATGCGATGCACAAGGTAACTCTATTTTCCAATATGGGAGCGGATAATTACAACATGATAGTGGTGTGGAGTTTAGGATTGGTTACAAATTCAAAACTAGAGAGGTAGTGCTGCAAGGCGTGAAGAATTACAGCATTTAGAGAAGTGATGGATACCAAGTTGTGGAATCGGATCGGTTAAAATACCATGTGCGTTGCCGGTAATTTACTGATGGTTGTCCTTGGAGTCTCCATGTCACCCTCTTACAGAATCTCGGATATTGATAAGTGTTACAGTATTTTAATGCATTATCTTATTTGTCATTCTTATTTTGATTAGAATATCATTCGATTATATTTTAAATTGTTAGAGAGATGCGTAAATTGGACAGACCGCACACGTGTTTAGTCCCCACCATGTCTCAAAATCATCAACAGTTGGATAAGCTAGGTAGTAGCAGGCGAGGCCTCTGTTTAAAAATAAAACGTTTTAAAAACTTGGATTTCAAATTAAGTTCTTCAGCATATTCAAATTTAAAATATAAATATAAAATTCGACTAAGAAAAATAACATAACGTAATAACATATTAACATCGATAAACAATAATTAATAAATTTCTTTTATTTATTTAAAGAAAAAGCCTAATAAACAGTTAATCAATAAATTAACTAATTAGTATATTAACTTTTACTATAAGTAAATTCTAACAAATGTTAATAAATTGTCAACTAACCTATTTTATGTTATGTAAAGATAATTCATTCTACTCATGTGTAAAAATACTAAATCTATAAAAGTATCCTAATTATAATCACATACAATTATTAATTTAAGAGATAAAAACAACACTAATCTCGAAATCAATGGCTCCCGCAATGTTCAGCAGCCATGTTCCCAAGATCAAGGAAGTAAGAAAGGTAAGGGAAGCGGTTTGTAGTAGTATCCACTCAAACTCAGAATTCTCTCACAAACACAAAGGGTAAGGAAGTGGTAGCAGTAGCATTAGCATTAGCAGTAAGGTATTATTATAGTGAAAGTTTGTCCAATAGCAGTATAGCCGATTTTTAAATGCTCCCAACAACGGATCTTTAGGTACAAAATAGTGTTTAACAATGCCAAGTATCAATATCAAATTATCAATATCCACTTGTACATTTTTTATTAACCCACCTACCATTCTTGTCTATGCCATAAAAAACTAGATGAATCTCTTTTTAGCAGACAGAATGCAGTGCCAACGATCCACTTGTATATTTTGTAACATTCAATGCAGATGCACACTTCTACTACCTTATTTTAAAATAGTTGCTTTTATATTGTATGTCCCTAATATATACTGATATGGAAATGACTCTCTTTATTCATAAAGAAGAGCTTTATACTGTATATTACACTGAAAATGAACACTAAATTCAAACACAGCCAAAGCTTAGTGTATAACTGAACTCAGTTTTCTTTAGGGCATTGATTCTGAAGAGAACATACTTGGAACAGAAGAGCCATGGTGAAATCCAAGCAACCTGAAGAATGTGGCCACTTATATTAATACTATACAATTCTAATGCGTTCTCTTTTTTAGCAGTTACTAATGGTGTATCATCACATCCATCCTTCCATTGGCGGCTTTACAACTACTAATAACATTCAATAGACTAAATGTCTCTAAGAAAAAGTTCTCCTGCCCCAAAATTTCTTTCTGCTGAATTATATTGACATGTTCCCATGATGCTTCTTGTTTTATTCCTGCAAAAGAATCCGACATGTTTTTGTGCTTTTACCAGGATAATGTTTGCTTCAATGATTGAGTAGATATTTCTAAACTTATTTCACACAATTTATTTTCATTAATTTTTATCTAATGTATTTTTGTAATGAGACTTATATTTTATTTTTAAATTGAATCCAGAATTTATTCAAGTATATATGCCTCAACTTCATAGTGAGAGATCCATTTTTCAAAAGCTTCTGTTAAGCCAAAGAATATAGCTAAAGGCTAAACCTTCAACTATTTAGAGCATGTTTGGGTTGTTTGTCCACTAATAATATAGGTTAGGATACTCAACTTCATTAGTCATTGTCAATTTTTGTTTGACAATAAGGTTTGATTATCTATGATTTTTTGGTGGAACCACCAAGGTGTCCTTCTACTTCTTACGAAGGAAATCTTGTTCCAGTCTTAGAGATTGAAATCCAATCAATCTTATTGCAGCTAGGGAATGAAATGAAATCTGCACCCAAAGCATATTATTTGATTTTCAACTTTGCTGCCATCTATTGTAAATTTTACTATTTAATTTTTGCACTACAACAATGCTACACAACCAAAACTTGTGTCTGAATGAGATGCCAAAATTATAAGAAGATTGAGAGTAAGAAAAAAAAAATCAGAAAATGGAGAAAGAAAGCAGAGTTGAAGGGATTGAAAGCATATAAAAGAGAAAACCGAATTGAATTGTACATTTACTGAATGTGAATGAATTATAATTATAATTCTACGTCAATAAATTAATAACACTAATGTTTATATACCAACCTGCAGCTCTATACTGTTAGACATAGAAAATGGAAGAGGGATGCAGATTTGAATGATTAAAAGGTGATTATTAAATGATGCATGATTTGCAGTAAATATATGCAGATGACAGTTATAACAATATTGTGAATGAAAATTGTAATAGAGAAGATGAACAACATGATGTATCCTGGTTCAATCCCAGAGTGGGATCTACATCCAGTCTCCACCATAATAAATGGTAGAATTTTTCACTATAAACAAATTCATGTAATAAATACCAATTCAAGGCAATACAAAAAACAAATTTCTCAAACGGCACTATAGCTTTTTCTAGATATTCTCACATCCTAGCTCTCTTGCCTTTTTCATAACAGAAATTGATTCTCACTTTCTAAGCTCTCACTTTCGTATGAACAGAATAACTCATATCAGCTCTCCTAAAATAGAATGAAATGATGAAGACATGAAAACTCTTAAGAAAAAATAAAAGATAATTGCCTACATTCTCGAGTTCAAAGGTTCTAACAAAGAACTTTTCAGGATTGCCTTGAACCTCTGGATCATCTTCTCACTAAGCCTCTTCCCTCGGATCAGGTTGATAATCCCAGGATCAGACAGCCTGTCGAAAGGAACATTGAGAAAAGAAGAAAGGAAAGCTCCTGCAACAAGCTCAGCAACCATGTTCACAAGATCATGGAAGTAAGAAAGGTAAGGGATGAAGTATGTAGTAGTATTCACTCATAACTCCGAATTCTCACAAACAGAAAGGATGGTAAGGAATTGGTAGCAGTAGCAGTGAAGTATTATTATAGTGACAGTGTGATGCATGTTGGCATTATTATATAATCAACCAATAATATTTATTTTGATTTCATATATCCTTTGCCTTTGGTCTTAAGACAAAGTTCATGAGAATCTTCTTGTTTTCTTTGTCCAAAACCGTGAGATGATTTCGGTGCCTTGAAAGGATGCTGGATTCCTTCTGATCTTTCCAATTTTCAAATGCCCCCTACAACGTTCTTAGGGGCAAAATAGTGTTTAACAATGCTAAGTATCAATATCAATATCCACTTGTACTTTTTTTTACTTACTTTCAAGGAGAAAACTAGAGTACATAGTAATAATAAAACTTTATTCTATTAATGTATTTTATAACTATATCTACATAAAAGTTTACAATTATAACTAGTGCTATAAGCTAAGATGATAAGCCAAATACCCCCTCCATTCCTTCACCAAAATATATATAGCAACACTCCAAATTTTAAACGCTGCAAAGGTTGTACACTCTTACTCCAACTTGCTCCAATCTGTTTCTTGCTGCACCAAAACATACACGTTAGAATGGCTCATAAAAAAATTTCTTAGTCCATAATAACCAAATTTAAATGTGTCCTCACAAAGTTAATTAATTTTTTAATTCAACAGAAACGAATGCTATGTAAATATTATAAATGTGGCCAACATTTTGAAACCTTAAAAAAAAAACTTATTTCAAAATGGAGGGAGTATCACCCTTGAATTTTAATGCTACGTCTCTTTTACTCTATACGCAATAAGTTCATCCATAGCTTTCTTAGTTTTATGCCAAACAGATTAAAATAGTCTTCATGAATTATACAGATATAGAGGTTATTAATGATATATTTGTTTGATATCTTGAATCTTGAGTGTTGATTTTAGAGAGAAAATATTCATCAAAGTGAATCCCTAATATGTAATGCACTAATACTTATTGTTTTCTTTTCCATTGGTGTTTTGATGTCCTTGTTTCCATGCTTTGAATAAAAGTATAAAACATAATATTTATTGATAGTCACCTGAATCAATGAAGTGGCAGACAAGGCGAGTGCACCATCAATCCTTTGAGGAAACAGGCTCCTAATTCATAATTCTCATTCTCTCTGTGTTTCTGTTTAGCTACCATATGTAAACTCCAAAATCTATCAAATTATATATTTCAAATATATCAGATAAATTAGCATGTTTTGGTTTCAGAGAATGAATTCTGATTCTATTTCCAGTTTTCAATATTATTTACAAAGATATTTATAATTTAAGATTTCATGAATAAAATATGAAAACTAACATACCTATGCTCATTTACTGAGTTATTTCAAAAAGAAAACTACATCATTTTTGTAATTAATAATAAAAACACAAAAAACTAAACAGAAGACATGATCATACACCAATCCATCAGTGTGCATACTCACCTAGAATAGCAGTGTAAAAAGGTGTAGCAGAGGGTTCATCAGAGATGAAGCAATTTGATACACATGTGATTTGGGATTATTATTTCCCGAAAGTACCTATTGACTAGAGTGGTGATTAAGTGTCAAAGAGGATTCGGTTTTGTATTTACAGCAAAAAGAGTACGATAAACTTTTCAAATAAAAGCAAGATTATGTAGGAGAGAATGAATATGATGTTGGAGTACATGAAGTGAAGTGTGTTTGGGAGAGAAAGAGCAAAAGAGTTACCTGTTTTAAGATGTTGAGTCAAACCGAATCCATGTCCCATTAACAGAAATGTAGGGGATGTGGGAAATGGATGGCCAAATGTGGGGGTCCTTCCTCTCTATGCCTTCACCCAACAACCCACATTCTCTGATTTTGAGAGTCTCTAAAGAGGCAGGCAGCCTTATTATGTTCTCCAGCTTAGGACACTCATAAATTGATAAGTCTCGGAGGGACTGTGACTGTGACACCTCAAGAGATGTCAAATTTTCACAACTTTCTATTCTCAGAAATAAGAGATTTGGGAACGCTGGCAATGCGAAGGATGTAAGCAAATCACAGCTGTTGTGTATTTCTAATGTCTGTAGCAAGTGATGTTGTTGGTGTTGCATTGGGAATTCTACATTCTTGCAATTGTAGATGCCTAGATATTCCAATAAAGGGGGCAAAGAATCCCCTGGAAATGATATAGCTGATGAGCACTCTGAGATCTGTAGGTCTATGAGAGAGGTTGGTTGGGTGTGGGTCATGGCCTCAAACACTTACTCCACAAGCTGCTTTCCTGAGATACTTAGATGTTGCAGTGAAAGTGGTAGGTCCCGCATTCTTGCTTCCTGTTTGCCATCTATTCTTAAATCGCGTAGGATTGGAGCTCTTGGCAGATAACAACCAAGCTCCTCGCATCCTCTAATGAAGAGTGATTTCAAAGACGGAAGGAAAGTGGGCAAATCTCCTCTTAACTTAGGACAGTACTGTATCGAAAGTGTCTCAAGTTGAGGAAATGGTGCATCATTATCATCATCACATTCATATGACTCCCATTCCTCCCAGCAACGCATCCTTCGAATAATGAGAATTTTAAGGGATCGGAAGGGTGTCTCCTGATGCTGATGAGTTCCATCACCCTTATAGAATGACCCACCAATCTTCTTCACCATATCAAATCTTGAAATCTCCAATCTCATTAGAGCGGGTAACTGTCCAAGTGAAGGAAGCACCCAACAATTCCTGCATCCCCTCAGCTCCAACTCAGTCATGTTGTGGTACGAAGACTGCCCTACCCAATCCGGAAACATCGTACCTCTGTAACAACTGATGGATAGCTCCTCCAAGTCTTTGTGAGGACGTAATTTATCAAGTACATCTTTTTCAGTTTGGGAATCACAAACCTCACTTTCTTCAAATGATGAGCATGACCACTCCAAATATAAAGCATTCAGGTGTATTTTTTCATCCATCCTTGCATTCGATGCTTCACCACTATTCTTAACATTCTCTAGTTGCGTAATCCACAATGTCCCATGAAGATGTGTTAGTCCTCCCAGTTCTCCAATCCCATTCTCTTCATGTTTCCCCACAATATAGTCACTTAAAAATTGCAAATCTTTTAATTTGCTCATCTTTTTTGGCATCTCTTCCACCGAAATAGAGCCAAAAACATCAAGATGACGCAAATTCACAAGATTTTGCATCTTGCTAGGAAGCTTTTTAAGATTTCTACACTCTCTCAACTTCAAGGTTTGTAAATTGTACAAGCAACTTAAAGACTCGGGCAAAGTCACGATGGATGTGTATGAAAGATCCAAATAACGCAAATGGATCAATTCACCAATTGAACGATGCAACAAGTTTTCATCATCTGAAAAAATTTTAAATGACAAAACTCGTAAGCACTTCAATTGTTCTAGTAAGTCACAAGGAACGACTATTCCCTCTCGTAAGCACTTCAAATTGACTTGCAGCAATGTCCTTGCATGCTTTAAACTATCACATACTTCCAGGATCTTTGAGACTGAATCCTTGTTGCGCAAAACATACGACAAATGACGAGTTTTGATATCGTGCTTGAGTACATTCTTGACTTCAAAGGTTCTAAAATAGAACTTTTCACCATAGAATGTTGCTAAATCATGCATGAGATCGTGCATTACAAATGAAGTTTTATAAGCATTATTAGAAGGTTGAAAAAAAGATCTTGATGCTAAATCACTAAAATATTCATAGCCAACTTCTTCTAAAGTGCTTCCCCCCCTCGGCTGTTGCAAAAGACCCTCGGCCATCCACAATAACACCAATTCATCTCTATCAAATTCATTGTCTTTGGGATACAAAGAGCAATAAACAAAACAACGTTTTAAGTGCGAAGGAAGGTGGTAATAACTAATCCTCAGCGCAGGAATAATTTCAATTTCCTCTTCAGAAAATTCCCAAATTTCACTGTTCAAAACATTATTCCAATCCTTTTCATTATCTTTGGACCTTAATAAGCTCCCAAGTGCTTGAGCAGCTAGAGGTAATCCCTTGCACTTTTTAACAATTTCTCTGGCAACTTTTTCAAAAGCTAGACGCTCTCCAGAAAGAAATGCATGATTTGCAAACACTATCCAACAATCTTCATCATTCAACGCACTCAAATTGTAGGCTTGATAATGAAAACCTTTCACCATGTTTGCAATCTTTTCGCTACGAGTTGTCACAAGGATCTTACTCCCCTCACTTCCACATCTAAAAGGAATCAGAAAATTTGCCCAAGCTGTGTAATTGTTACTCCAAAAGTCATCCAAAACAACCAAGAATTTCATCCCTGTTAGCTTACTCCTTAAATGTTGTTGAGCTGAGTTTAAGCTATTCATATCACACCGACTAGAAGTTATTTCCTCTATTACAGTCTTTGTCACTTTAAGAACATCAAATTCTTCCCCAACACAAACCCATGCTCTAACATTAAACTTTTGCTGCACTTTGTCATCATTAAAAACCAACTTAGCCAAAGTAGTTTTTCCGATCCCACCCATACCCCAGATGGGGATGACAGATAGTTCACCATCATCAGTATCATCTAACAACAATTTGACTATATCCTCCCTGTCTTGGTCCCTACCAACAAATACATCAGACTTTTGAACAAGAGATGTTGATTCGTTTCTCCCAGACATATTCTTGGCTACAATCTTTTCTAGACGAAGGATATCTTTGTGTTTTGCAATCTCTTCTAGTCTAGCAATGATGTCTTCAATCCTAGTAACCATCTCCCTATCTTGCAAATTGAGAAAGCGAGACAGGAAGTTACCTGGTGGATCCTTCTGAGTGGCAGCTTTGGTGGCCACTTCATCCAACAAGTCATCAGCATCATAGACAGCATCTTGGAGATCTTCGAGCCACCTCTTGACAGCAGAGTCAGTGATCTGTTTCTTCTCAGCATCATTCAGCACAGCTTCAACCACGTTTAGAATGGTCTTCAGCTTTTGAAGCAGCTTCTGGTCAACCTTCTTTCCTCGCATCATGTTGATGATCGCAGGATCGGACAGCCTATCAAAAAGAACATTGAGAAAAGAAGAGAGAAAAGCTCCTCCAACAAGTTCAGCAGCCATGTTAACAAGAACAAGAAAGTAAGAAAGGGTGAGGGAAGTTGTTTATAGTTTGCACTGGAATCCGAAAATTCTGATAAACACAAAAGGGTAAGAAGGAAGTGGTAGGTTGCAGTGTAGTTTAGCCAAGTATATGGTATTGTAAATTGACTTCAAAATTGATATGCTTATTGGTCTTCTGGACAAGTTCACAGGATGCTTCTGGGTCCTTTCCTCGAAAACAGTGACATGTTTGAATGCTTTCATAAAGTGTATGGTCCACTGCATCCTGTAGCCAATGGAGTGATGTTTGCTTCCATTATTAAGTTGAAGCATAAATTCTTCTTTTGTTTTTACATTCATTCACACATTTCTTACTTTTTATCGAAAAAGTTATTTTTATTTTCTAAATGGAATCCAAATGTATTGAAATGATAAGTGTGATGTTTAACATCATGGGGACCATCCTCCACCAACTGATGAGAAAATCAAATGTGAATGGTCCTTAGTTGTATTATCAGCTTTACATACAGTAACCTGCTTTATACAAAACAATAAGGTTTAATTTGTGTTTATTTTGATGCTTTCCACATTTAACCAAAATCACGCATTCAATTCATAACTATTTTAGCAACAAACTGCAGCATCTATTCTTAATATATAAAAGTAGATACATAAGTTTACCCACATTATTTTGAAGTTATTCCTCTTCTTCTATGAACGCCATGTCAGCAACATTGCTTATTTGGTAAAATGTTAGAATCAACCAATCAAATCTTGCCAAATTAACTTTTATTTTCAAACAAAAAAGAAATACAAAACAAAACTCAAAAACACAATAAAAACCAACAACTTAACTTTTTCCAAATCAATCCTTATTTTTAAAACAATAAAAACACAAATTAACATTTACCCAAAAAAAACGCTTACCTTTCTCATACTTCTAGAAACCCTCTTCCTCTTCGCACCTCTCCGTATCATCCCATGAGCCATTGTTTTTTCCTACCTACATCCTCTTCCGGTCCCATGAGCCATTGTTTTTTCCTCGAAACAATTGTCCATTGCGATGTCCATCTTCGATGGAGCCGCATTGCATAAATTGCAGAAACCAGGCCAAACTTCATTCCTCCTGTTGTGGTTTTCCTGCCGGAGCTCAATTCTGGATCTCAGCAGTGGTAATGACAGACTGAAAGAGTTAATACCCAAAATTGCTAGATTAAAGAGGCAGAGAACAATCCTTTCAAAAAAAAGAAGACAATAAGATATGTGCCTCCAACATATGATTCTGCAGCTTGGTTTGTTTAACATAATTTTTATTGCACCTTCCTTATTTTATTGTAAATTGATTCATAAGGTGATTTTGATGACTATTTTAAAAATATAGAAAGACAATTATTTGAAACATTTAGATCTATCCAATTTAGACAAACAAGAATGAGGAGAAAGCAATATCTCCGGTCGAAGAGGAGTGCCAATTTAGCTTCAAGTTCAGGTTAGTATAAAAGAGTCTTATAACATATTCTATTCTGTTTTTTGTATGGATTTTTGGTACGAATAGAAAAAAAATTCTTTTGTAATTGTTTACAAATCATTACGTAGGATTTAAATAAAATATTTTGTATTATATTTAAAATCACAAAAATCGGTGTAAAAAAGATAATTTTTGGGTCAAAAAATTACATGAATAGTAATTTTGCAATCCGTAGAAAAATATGGATATCTTTTCAATTTTATTGTGTAATAAGATTGTCCAATCCATTAGTTAAATCAAATTGTTGAGAAAAAAATTGAGAAGCCTATTGGTATTTTTAATATTTTATGGGATAATCTAAAAAAAAATACTTCAATAATAATTTTACAACCCTTGAAGAGAAAGCTATGTCTTAGATTAAGAAATATTGCCAATTCAGCTTTCACTTAGGTGAGTACAAATTATTATATAACATGTTTTATTCTAATTGTTGCTACTCATAGCTAATTAATAGGAAAAAATTCGTATAATTTGTTATAATTATTTGCTATGTAGGATGAAAATGAAATCTTTTGCATCTATCTATCTATCTATCTATCTATCTATCTATCTATCTATCTAAAAGCTGATACCAACTCTCTCCACAATGAGTTTAAGCCATATTTTCTTAACTAATGATGACATATCAGCAATTCTAATGACTTAGGCAAAAGATGAAAATCAATCAATCACTATTTAGTAAAATATTTTAAAAAAATTAAAACAAAAAACCCTTATATATTATTATTCAATTGAAAGATCAAGTACTAATTAAATGCAATAAACATACATTAAAAGTGTCATAATAATAATAATAATTATAAAAACTTTCAGTTACAAATATTCAAATTCTACAACTTATACATATTAAGACTCTTACTATTCTTCATTTCTTAATCTCTCATACTAATTGTCAAAAATTCCTTAAATTTAATATAATATCCACAATGAGTTTAAGCCGTCTTTTCTTTGCTAATGATGCTACATCAGCAATTCTAATGACTTGGCAAAAGATGAAAATCAACCAATCACTATTTAGTAAAATATTTTTAAAAAATTAAAACAAAAAACTCTTATCTATTATTATTCAATTGAAACATCAAATACTAATTAAATGCAATAAACATACATTAAAAGTATCATAATAATTATAAAAAATTTCAGTTACAAATATTCAAATTCTACAACTTATACATATTAAGACTCTTACTACTTTTCATTTCTTAATCTCTTATACTAATTGTAAAAAATTTCTTAAATTTAATATAACATTTTATATATTTTTCATTCTCATTCCGCGCAATGCGCGAGTCTCACTCTAGTGGATAATAATGAAGATGTCCTTGTCGTTCTAATTGTTGCTATACTCTCAAATTTCCAAGAAAAGAAGGTAAACTATGTATGCTATGTAATACTATCTATATAATCAATAATTTAAAATATAGAATAAAATATATTTTTTGTCGCTGAATTTTGGTAAAAGTTTTAAATATATTTCTAAATTTTATTTTGTTTTAATTTTGTTTCCAAAATTTTTTATTTGCATTAAATATATTTTTGACAACTAAATTTTTAAAAAATTTAATATCAATCAAAAAATAATGCTCATAAAAATTATACTTAATTTTCTTATTTTGAAGGTTAGCCTTATGAAATTGTTATTGAATTAATCTTACTTTTTTTAAAAAAATTAGCCGTTAAAGATATATTCAATGCAAATCAATAATTTTTTATATAAAATTAAAACAAAATAAAACTTATGGATATTTTTAAATTTTTTACCAAATTTAAAAGACAATAAGTATAATTAACTCTTTAATAATATGTAACTTTTGGCAGAACATGGCAGGTGATATTACATTACTCGCTTTTTCTATTTTTATCTCATCTTTTGTATTGGGCTTTGTAAGCCCTCTTTTTTAACACCCCCCACCCCCCAAAAAAAACTAGACATTCTTCCCTGCATGGGCTTTTTTGAATTGAGCCTTGGCCCAATATGCTGTTACAAGGCAAAGACATGAAAAAAAGAAAGGCAGTAAGTTTCACCTTACCTGTTAAGGTTGTGTTAATATTTTGTTGTGCACTACTGTGAAGTTGATTTATTGCCTTCTGTATTTTGATATTTGTTTAATTAAAGGAAATACCTTGTCCCAAAACAAAAAAAAACACGAAATAAGTTAAACAGAAATCACAAAAATGAAGAAATGAATACTTTATTGTCCTTAGAACACCACAATGGATTTTAATTTTATATCGCCCAGATAACCCAATTTTATCATTTTTTTTTTGGAAAAAAAAAAACAAGGAAGGAACACAAGAATCTAAAGAAGAGGACAATTGGAAAAAAGGAACAAGAAAAAGTTTTTGCATGTGCTTACTTGTTCATGGTGCATGCATGTATGGTATTACACCAATAATGTTCTAAATGTCATCATCATGCAAACCAGAGGGAGAAAAATGCAATTACAAAAGAACTCGGGGGTAGCAAATGCAATTTTTCTCTATATTCTAATATTGGATAGTATAGCATCTTCAAGTGTATAATGAGTCACAACTCACAAATCAATTTGAAATAAAAAACACTTATTAGATTTATAAAGAAAGTATCTATCTTTACTACTTCTCTTTTTTCTCTATATTTATAATTAAAAAAACATAATCTAAACGCAACTCTAAAACGTGTCCATGTTGAAAGTTTTGCTCCAACTTGCGTTATTGTTTTTGTATATCTCTAATGCTATATAGTTTGTTAGAACATGATGAGTGTAATGCACATATAAAAATCTCGATACTTACTGGCCCGTTTCATCTAAGCCGAGATTGCATTGCTAACTTATAATTAAAGGCATTAAGTTCATATATATATATAATTATTATATTATTTAAGAACGAAGGTTTCCAAATAAAACTTTGCATTCTCTACTATCTAAGGTTTGAATTCTCCTTTAATAATTGTAGTCTTATATGCTTAACTATTGGTCATTCATCCCCATAGATATTTCGAAAATGATAAGACTAACGAGCCCCCTTTTAAGAAATACAAAATAGTAGTAGTCTTATGGAGGTGACATAAACCGAAAAAAAAAAAAGGAATCGTTAAAATAGAAAATAATAGCTTTGTCAACCAGTTGGCGAATTTGAAATTTTTTTCCACTCTCTTTTCATATATATATGAGGAATGTTACCAAAGAAATTAAAAAATAAAGGTTATTAATATATAAAACATATATCACATACATTATTATTATTATTATTATTATTATATAGTAAACTCCCATACTAGAGGTTGAATAAGATATACAAATTAAACAAAGTATACAACACAATTTTTTCAAATAAAACGGTGGCTACTATATATTACCTAATAATCCGAGTTAGGTACTGTAGATTATTATATAAAATATACGATAAGGTCACGGTTTATTTTAGCTAGCACCTAGAAGCAAGTTGCATGCACCAAATTAAACTACTTGTTTCTGGGAGTGATTATCTAAAGAAGTTGTTTATTTCACAATATGATATTAGAAATATAATTATTTATATATTTTTTATTAATTTATTTTTTAAAATAATTAGTTATTATAATATAATATTAAAATTCGTATGATCAAAGATTATGTTTGTTTTTTTATACTAAAATTGAAATTAGAAGATTAAAATTAAGTATTGTATTTGGTGATTAAAAATTAAAGTTTTAGTTATAAAATATAAAATTTGGAATTAAATTGTTATAATATATTTTTTAAAAATATTCTCATTTAATAACTTTTTAAATTTTAACTCATTCTTTAATTTTTATATTCATCTTAAATCAAATATAATATTAAAATATATTTTATACTAAATATAATATAAAAATTTAATTCAATCCCATTCAAACACAATCTTTTATAAGAAGTAATTTTAGGACAGATGTATGTATTATTTTTAGACGATGCATTGTACTACATATTAAGCGTTCACATGATAAATGTGTTCTACGGTAATTATTACCAAATGGTAAATAAAGATTTGACTAAATATTTCTCTTTTTCATGCAAGAAATAAATTGTGAAAATGGTCAGAACTCAGAACATGCAGCTTTCTGTGTTTCAATTTGTTAGTTAGCTTAATTTCATAATATTGGATATTGTGTTAACGAGTACAATTTTTTTGTTTATTTATATGCATACCTTTCCAATATTATTCTTGATGAAGACATCCAAGCTATATATTATTCTTTGCGACTTTTTTTTTTCACCTTGTCGGTTGGAATATAACTAATGATGTTTCTGGCTCAAATTCTATATGTTTATTATTCAGTTACTTGTACTTAATTTTCTAAATCAGTCCTTTTGCCGAGAAAACATAATTTTCCTTAAATAATATAATCAAGTTCACGGTAATAATATATAAGTTCGCCCATGCATTTTTGAATGGATTTCGTTAGGAAGATAATAGATTATTGAGTTATAAAATGAACATTTTTTATATTATTTAGAATAATTATTCGAGTATTAGAGATAATAAACATCTTTTTAAATTTAGCGCTCTAATACTATAATACCATATTATGATATCACTCATTCTAAAAACTTCAGCTGATAAAAAAAGATAACACTAATAGTTATATCTCTAATACTCCCTAAACCTCTATTATACACATTGTACAAATATTCCATTAACTCCGCATATTTTCCCTTTTGAAATATATATTAGATCCGTCAAATACATAATATAACAATCAACAAACACGTTTTTGACTAGTCATTATTACTTTTTCTTTTTTGTTAAATATTTCTTTATTCTTTGTGAAGAATGCTAGGAACCAACCACATCATTGACAAACCAATAATCATCAAGATAAAGATAAAAATATACATACAAATGTCTCTAATAACGGTGATTAGATAAGTCATGCACCAAACTAAATAAATCTAATGTCAAGGAATATTTCCATTTGCATACGCTAACATTTCATTTGCAGCGACCAACATTAATGGAATTAAGATCCTCTTCTTCCTAATTAATATAAATTCCAAAATTAAATATTTCCTAATACCCAGTTGGTGATGTTGACTAACTTCATGCATGGTAGCCACTGGCCACGTCATGATCAACATCCAGCACACCTAGGTCAAAATTTCTTAGTTGACTTTTTATTTATTCAAAAAATAAAAAAATTCGAATTCGCAATTACTAGATGAGGATAAAGAGATTATACTATAACCAGGGACGGATTTACATTGGTTAGTGTGGGGCCAAGTGCCTCCACTGAGTTTTAAAAATTTTATATGTAGTATATAATAAAAATAATTTTTTGCCCCCACAAAGTAAATAAATTTGACCCCATTCATATTTATTTCCTTGGTTCACAACATCTATACAAATAAAAAGAAGAGAGATTAAATGATTTTATTATATTATAAAATATTATATCAATTATTTAATAAAAATAATTAAATAAATATAATAAAAGAACTAATAATAATAACCTAATCAATTTGAATCATTTCAATTTTTCAAAGTGTTGTTTAAAAATTATTCAAATAATTTAGATATCTAATGTTGTCATTTATTTCTTCTCTTGAACATTATTTTACTCCATTAAATGTGTGATTGTTGTCTCTATTTCTAAAAATAATATCTTCCGTTTAAATATATTAAGATGAAAATTCAGGTGCAATTAATTTTATGTAAAATTGATAATTGAGAGTCGCTAAATAAAAATTTAGTCAAATTAGTTAAATTATTTAACTGTTTTCAACTATTAATTTTACTACCAATTCTAATTCATCTTTTTATATGATTTTATTTAAGATCTTCTTAATAAAGTGAGAATTAGTTCATATATGTGAAAAAAATTAAACTCATGCATGCCTTATTACATGTTTCTGTTTTTTCTTATTCATGTGATTAATTTTACCACAAAATCAAAGAAAATTTATAGCCAAAGCAGCAGTAGCGTGTTGTGTATATATGATTGCACTGTTACTTTTACCAGCGGTTTTTTATTTTGTTTCATGAATTGATTTTAAAATTATATTTGATTAGTGAATTTAATTTTAATTTTAATTTTATGATGTTGAATTATTAACAGATTATTGTTTAAATGATTATTTTATTGTTTTAATTTATTTATGAGATAATTTAAAAATTAATTATATTTTTTAATAATAAATATAATTATAAAAATAATTATCATATTATATGCATCTTTTCATCAAATTGCATATTTCAATTTTTTTTAATTCTAAAAATTAAAAGTTCTTAAATACTTCTAGAACAAGAAATTTCTTTTTCTCTTTTTGAGAATTAGAACAAGCAATAATTTCTTGTGCATGCTTTATTTACTACTTTCGTTTCAGCACTACATTACAATTGAATAATGTTAAAAAAATAATTTTTTCATAAACATCTTTTTTGTTAATTTAATTTAATGATAAAAAATGAATCCAGATATTAGGACAAAAACACATACACTAAAGATAATCAAGATAGCTAGAGTGCAAGATTTTAGGTGTTTCATAAACCTTTTCCACCAATATAATAAGATGCTTAAACCATAATACACATATATACATCTTTTCTTACTTTCAAAGCATATATCCTTGAATTAGTCCTCCTAAAATTAATACTACATATAAGGACTTTTCATACACAATCTAGATTAAACAATGCCTTCATACCAACCATTATTATTATAATACTTAATCATATAGAAAAAAAATGATAATAACACAAATACACAATTATTCCTCTATATATAAGCCCAACATATAGCCATCACTTCAACCACAAATAAATATACTACATACCTTTTTTCACACATTCTCAATAAGATCCCAATATGGCTTTCAAGAAATTCTCCATTTTTATCAATCTCTTTGTATCCCATTTTCTTCCCTTCTTTTTGTTAATGACATCTTTGTCCTTAGCAGATGACCATGAATCCATTTGCCAATCAACAATAGACCCTTCTTATTGCAAAAACATGCTTGCAAATCAAAATCGCAACATATTTGACTATGGCTGTTTCTCATTCCAAAAATCAATATCCCAAACCCAAAAATTCCTAAACCAAGTTAACTCATATCTCCAAAATACACACACTTTGTCACAATACACAATTGGGGCACTCCAAGATTGCACCTTTCTTTCTCAACAAAGCTTAGAGTATTTATCAAACACCTTCACCACAATCAATCAAACTAGTAATAATAATAATAATCTTCTTCCATCTTCACAAGCTGAAGATTTTCAAACATTTCTTAGTGGGGTTTTGACCAACCAACAAACTTGCTTAGACGGTTTATCATTACAAACCTCTGCTTCTAATTCGGATCAAGATTTGAAGAATGAACTATCTTCATCATTATCCAATGACACGAAACTCCATAGTGTTTCCCTTGCTTTGTTCACAAAAGCTTGGGTACCAAGCAAGAAAATCATAACATCATGGCCAAACAACAAGCACAACTTCAATTTCCATCATGGAAATCTACCATTGAAGATGTCCAAAAAAGCTCAAGAAATTTATGATCATGCTAAGAATTCCAAGCATGGGAGGAAATTGCTCCAAAATAATGCGAACAACGGCAGCAGCAGCGGCGGCGATCAGAGTGTTTTGGTGAGTGATATTGTGGTTGTGAGCCAAGATGGGAGTGGAAACTTTACAAGCATAAATGATGCCATTGGTGCAGCACCAAATAATAGTGTTGCTAGTGATGGATACTTCTTTATCTTTGTAAGTGAAGGTGTGTATGAAGAGTATGTTTCCATTGATAAGACCAAGAAGTACCTTATGATGGTTGGTGAAGGGATTAACCGCACAATCATCACTGGTAGTCACAATGTTGTTGATAATTTCACAACATTCAATTCCGCAACATTTGGTAAGCAACAAAAACTTTAGCCTCTCTTATATTCGACTCGTTTATAGACATATCAGTAAAAATAACAATTTTTCAACCGTAAAAAACGTCGTTACTTTATAAAACGTAAGATATCTAATTTCTTTTAAAGAACTTAAATATCCCGTATTTTAGAAGATCAAGAACGTTTTTGTATTTTCAATTAATCATAAACTTATGTATTTTCGAATGAAAAAATTAGGAATTTATTTGTCTTTTTTTCTATATTATAATTAACCCGTTTAAAGATATGTCAGTAAAAATAACTATTTTTTACGTTTACTTGAATGAATTGCATGCAGCTGTGGTAGGTCAAGGGTTTGTAGCAGTAAACATAACATTCCGAAATACTGCTGGACCAAGCAAGAACCAAGCAGTTGCTTTAAGAAGTGGTTCAGATTTGTCCACCTTTTATAGTTGCAGTTTTGAAGGATACCAAGACACACTTTATACGCATTCTCTTAGACAATTTTATAGAGAGTGTGATATTTATGGTACAGTTGATTTCATATTTGGTAACGCTGCTGTGGTGTTTCAAGATTGTAACATCTATCCTCGCCTTCCAAACAAAGGACAGTTCAATACTATCACTGCACAAGGCAGAACCGATCCAAATCAAAACACAGGTACGGTTTCTATAACATAACTTCACTAATCACCGGCATTAAGAATGATGTTATGTATATACTAAAAATCAATCACTAAATTAATTATTTGTATAAAATATATATTTAAATATAAAATATATATTAAAAATAAATTAAACATCACATGATAATTGACTTATTGGTTATTTTTTTTGTACTCATAGCATTTTTGTTTTATTAATTATACTATGCAAAGATTAATTACTAGAAATTACATTTCAACTATATTATATAAACATTAAAAATTATTTTAAATTTATCGTTTGTATAAAATGTATATTAAAATATAAAATACATTTTAATTTGTGAAATAAGTATATATATACATATAATATGTGATGACAACTATTATATTCTAGCAACAATTTTTTTAGAGTTCTTAGAATTTTGGACCAACCTAACTTGAATTTCTATGACATCTATGATTTTGAGAATCGGATTAAACTGATCGTTTCAATTGGATTAATTAAAATTCAATCTCTAAATATATATAGTTCAAGACAAAATTCAATTGTAAATAGTTTGGTCAAAAACTCATAAATCAATCAAAATCGATCATTTTTAACGATAACCAACCTAAAATAATATAACAAAAAACATTCTTTTAAAAAATTATATTTTAATAATAAATATATTATATTATTATATTTAGTTCAATTTTAATTAAATTCCATTGAATATTTAAATTTTTGAACTTCTAGTTCTACTTGTTTAATATCAGATTCGATTGTTGAACTACTATACTCTCTTGTATGTGAATATTACCTTAATTATTATCTATTGGAATCTTTAATAACAGGAACTTCGATTCAGAATGCAACCGTAAAACCTGCCGATGATTTAGCACCAAATGTTGGTAGTGTTCAAACATACCTTGGTAGGCCATGGAAGAATTATTCAGTGACAGTGTTCATGGAATCATTCATGGATGGTTTCATAAACTCCGCAGGTTGGCATGAATGGAGTGGTGATTTTGCACTTAGTACATTGTACTATGCTGAATTCAACAACACTGGGAATGGTTCTGACACTTCTAACCGTGTTACATGGCCTGGTTATCATGTTATTAATGCTACCGATGCAGCTAATTTTACGGTTTCTAATTTCTTGAGTGGAGATAATTGGATTCCTCAAACTGGTGTTCCATATTTGAGTGGATTAAATTGATGCAGTTAGTTATAAATCCAAGTTAATTAGAGACCAAAGTTGTTCAATTATTATTCATTTAATTGGTTTTATTAAATTATTAGTAGTTCATGTATGTGTATTATGGATTTGATTTGTTGTATATGTATGTTTAATTAGATATGAATAATAAGGGCTTTATTTTGTTATTATATAACATGTGCTGAATTAAGGAATTCTTATGAGCTTGAAATTATTGCTTGATTATTATATTGTTAGAGATGATAGTGATAGCTGAGGAATGAAGTTAGAAGGCTAGTTTTGACGGTTACTTGACATAGAAGCATTGTAGCAAGTAGTTAGGCTTGGCGGGAAATTCTGTTAGGAAGTGTGCCAGCTTGGCACTTGGTAGTTAGAGTGGTAGTTAGGAAGTGATGTAATCTCTGTGTGATTCTCCATAATGCACATTCTCCACTTGCTAGTTTCGTTGCAACTGCGACCTCTTCTGTTCATTCTTGAATTGAAAATTTTGCTCTTTAATGCATAAGTATGTTAATCTATCGCATATCTGAATTTTATTTAAAAGTTTATTATTGGTCAATAAATTGATGCATAGACAAAATAAAATGTATACGCACAACATTTATTTAAACATACAAGTGAGTTGATTATTCGACCAAATCCAAATTGGTTGATCTTGCTAAATGTCTAAATGCATGGGACGTGAGAGACGAGATAGAGTGAATAGAATTAAAAAAAAAATTGAATGCTTACTAATGTTATGTAATAAAATAACAAGAAATAATTAAATATGTCCGTGGAATTTTTTTCCCCATCCCTTTTTGGGTGAAAAATTAAATCTCTTCTTTAATGTGTTGGTTTGGTGGCAGAGGATATGCATATATAGCTTTACTTTTATTTGTCTCCTTCAACAACTAACCCTTAATTTTCAAAAGTCAAACCCCTCCAAATTTTGCGAATATATGGATCCATGTTGGAATGATGGAAGGTTGTTGGTGAATTCATAAGTTGGTGAATTCATAAAAATTTGATCAGTTCATTATTTGTTTCCCCAGTAGTTAAAAAAAATGCTTAACTCGGTCTTCTGAAATGAGAAAATTTATACAACCATAATTAAGAATTTAAAATAAATAAATAAATAAAATTACCTTTGTTCAAGTCTTCCACGCTTTAAATCAAATAAACGTGAATGATAAACAATACAAATTTTCATGCCCAAACACGCTTTGAAGGAGTCTAAGGACAAATTTGGATTGGATTTTTAAGGAAAGAATATATTTTTATTGAAAAACATTTTTATATAATTATAAGGATGTTTGTATATATAATTATTTAAAAAATACTTTTATTAAAAAGCAAAAAAAAAGGACTTAGTTTTTGAAAAAATAAAATTTTAAGAAGATTTTAATGAATTATTTACTAAAAAAAGTACTTCTTATATTTTCTCTCCAAATACAATATTTTTTTTAATTAAAGAAATTAAAAGCAATTCAAACTCACTAAAACTATTAGAATATGTTTAGGCATGAGATGGATATAGACAAAAACACTACACGAACTATTATTTATTTTAGGTTTAATTATTCTTTTGATTTTTATAGTTTTATCGAATTTTTAATGAGGTCTCTATACTATTTTTTAATTAGGTCTCTATATCATATCAAATTTTGTAACTAAGTTTCTACTGTGACAAAACGTTAAAATTAATAGAATATTCTGTTAAACTATATAGAATATTCAGTCAAGTGTTTGATATATATTCATTTTGTTTAATGAAATACTCTGTTAATTTTGAAATTTTTATAACAATAGGGACTTAATTACAAAATTTGATATAGAATAAGGACTCAATAAAAAAATATAAAAATCTAATTGAAAATTTAATAAAACTATTCGAAATAACAGAATAATTAAACATTTATTTTATGAAAAAGTTCTAAATTTTGATATTTTTTATGTTTTCTTTTAGTACCTTAGCAAATCCGGATCCAAAAATAAGCTAAAACCTACAAGCCTACAACGAACTAAGGGCTCAACAAAAACAAACGCATTCATTGACTTTTTTATTACTTAAACTCAAGATTGTTGACTTTATTATGATTAGTTTAGCCATATATAATATAAGGGTACATCATGATTAGAATAGGTTTGGCAGAATAGATATTGGAGAGGAAGACTTCTAAAATTGAGAGAGGAGTTGCTATTATATATAATATTTTCTACATGTGTTCTTAAATTACATTCAAAATAGGTTACTCCTTGGTGTCAAGTGTCAACTAGCTTTTGGTAAGAAATCTTAAAATTAAAGAACAAAAGACAGTTCCAATTGCACTTCATTTGAGTTAGGCATCTAAATAAAGTGACCAAAATATTATCTGTAATTGAAGGGTAACCAAAATATTGATTAATTACAAGGCTTGACTTTTTTTTTTATTCTAGCACTAAGTTAAAATACAATTATATATATACAACTTTAATTTCTTTATTGCAGAACTGTTTGTTGGTTAGTAAAAGTAATTAATTAATTAAATTAAGGAACAAATCAAACAAAACGAATACTAACTATAATAAGTTGGGTTTATTTAGAGGAAAAGGGAAGAAAATAACAAGGTTTATTACATTATGTTTGTTTGAGGTGAAAATGGGAGGAAAGAAAAAGGAGGAAAAAAAATTGGAAGGAAAATAGTTATTTTTTCTTGTTTGGTTCAGAAGAGAAATAGGAGAGAAAGGAAAATGGGTGAAAAAATATTGGTGGGACTCACCAGTTTTTTTTCCCTTCAACAATGGAGAGAAAATGGAAAAAAAATTAAATTTCTCTCTCTACTTCCAATATTATCCTTTTATTTTTTTTAATATATTTTATAATATAAGGGTAAAATTATTTTTTTATAACATTTCTTTTCTTCTTATTTTTCTTTCATCCAAACACATCTAAAAAAAATAAAAATTCACTCAATTTCTTTCATTTCTTTTCTTTTCTTTCTATTTCTTTTCACTCATTTTCTATCCACTCTGTATTTTTTAAACCTTTCTTCTCCCTTTGAATGAACTTCTCTTCTCTAAAATCTTTTTTTTGTGTGACAAAACAAACGCTCTTGTTGACTTGTTAGCAAATTCTTTTGAAATTATTATCTATTCAAGCTTTGGTATAATCATTAATATTCAAAACTAAACCATCGTTTTCAGTACCCATCACTCATTATCAATAGTTATGACTTGTTTATTTACATCTTGACTCTTAAGCAGTCATTCAATTCTAGCGATCAATAATAAACTAATTAATTAACCTCATCTACTACGAACATGGCAACTTGGAGATTGAAGATTATTATAATTCACTAAAATTAATACTCTATATTTGGATACTCTTTCGGTCTAGAAAACGTGTTATTGTTTTACTTTTTTCGGAGTTTTTAAATAAATTCCAATTTAAAAAAGTCATGTATGTGAAGACAAGTTTTTTTTCCAACTATAACCTTTTGAATTTATTTATTGACATATTTTTTAAATTGTTTGTATCTCTCACTACACCAGGAACTGAGCATAGAGACGGAGAATTGGCAACGTTTCACCTTGCCATCGCAAAACAAGGCTGTGGAAGAAGGATCTCTTCGTGTGCCGCCACAACAGCAGCGATTGCTTGGTGAAACACCGTTATGTAAGGATCTAATAAATCAATTTCTGTTTTACTCTTTTTTAATTTATCCTATATCATCTAATTGATTCCTCCCCAAATTTCACAGAACCCCACGAAGAGTCCTTGGAAGCCCGCGAACACTACCGTCGCTGCTCCATTGCGCCATTGTTGCCGATCCATCGTCCTTTGGCTGCCGTCGAGCTTTTGCCTCATTCACAGTTCTTAAAACCCATACTCCCTTGTCCAGGGTGTGCGAAGTCCGTAAGATCTGCTCCACCCTGTGCCTCTGTTTGGGTTGTCAAGTCGCGCAGCTCCCATACACCCTTCTCCCACCGGCGTCGAAGTCTCCCATCACCTTGGTCGTGCCCGAAACTGTTGAGTCCATCCTTCACCGTTCGCCATTCTGAACTACCACAGCCTCTTCCTGTCACGGGTTAGTTCTGACACTTTGAGCTTTTCTTCGTGTTTTCACTCTTACTTCAGAATTTTGAACAATAATTTGTCCATGTCTTTTATTAATTGGGGTTAATTGCTGTTGTTTAGGGTTAGGAATTTGATCCATGTGACTTGGTCCCATATGAGCAAGTTCAACTAGCTAAACATTATTCTGCTTCTGTCATAACTTTAACTTCTTTAACACGTGAGTGTTGATTGATTAGATAACTAATTGAGTTAGATTACTTAGCAGATTATAATTCTATCTTTTAAGAGACAATACTAATTAGAATATATGTACATCTGTGTTGATCAGCAAGAATGAATTTGCTCTATTATTTTGTTTCTTTTAAGTAATGAGACTTTATTGATTTTAATTAATCTCATATATCTCTCATGTAGAATTATAAAGATAAATGTAGAATTTTATATCAATACTAAAATTATGAAATTTTTCTAAAAGTATTATTTGAGTAATTTATTATTTAAATGGTTTACTATTTTTAATTTTATATACTATTTATAGAATATTTAAGAAATACTGTTGCACTTAAAGGAAGATAAATTTAATATATCTTATGTAAAATATCATAACAAAATTTCAAAATAAAATATTTCAGAAAAATTGAACAAAAAATACTAATAATATATATTAAGTATAAATACTAAGTAGTATTTTATAATAAATATTAAGTGTGTATTTTACTATTTTATACTTAGTATTATTAGTAGGCAGTTCAGCTCCACATTATATAGCTCCGTTGAGGTATATTACCGGTGCAATTATGCAAATTTACAGTGATAACTAACCTTAGCTTTTGGCTTAAGCTTTTAGTTCGTTAGTTGTTATCCAATTAGAATCCAGCAATAGATAACATGATATAACTTCACGCAAAAGCCATTTGTAATTAGCTTAATTCTCTGTTAAGTAAGCTAATAAAGATCACATTTTCTTCATTAATCTTGATAGGGAAATATAATGACATCCGAAATTCATATTAACTAATTTTTGTCATATTTTTATTCAATTACTACTAGTAAGACGGAATTTGATTTGTGTATGTCTAGAGATCCAAAAAAAAAAGGACGATATATTGACAGAAATTATTTTTAATATGGAAATGGAGTTGGTGTTTTGATTGAATATTGATATTTGAAATGTATTATAATAGTATGGAAATTATTCAACACGTCCTCACGTAATTTAACACGTATTGGCCAATATGTTGTCACGTGTTCAACACACTTCCCACGTGTTGGTCAAGATACTGATGCCACGTGTCCAACACGCCCCCCACATTTTGCACTATGCCTTTCACGTATTGACTTCTCAATTACAAAATCCATCCATCTGTATTACACTAAATAATTCTATTTCCAAAAAAATCACAAATATTTTTTCTATATAAAAAAAAATCAGAGAACATTTTTTTTTCTTTGTCTGATTTTTTGTGGAAAATTAGCACTGGAGTGGCTATCATTTTATGGTAAATTTTAATATAATTTTCTGAATTTCTAAAAGGGAGAGACAGAGATAGATAGTTGGTAGGTGTGCTTTTTTATTTTATTTTTTAATATTTTATATTTTAAAATATTGTAGAAAAATAATAAAATTTTATTATTTTTTTTGTTATTTTTTAAAAATAAAAAACACTAAAAATAAAAACACGAATTAAAATCACAAATTAAACGCACAATAGGAATGCAATTCTATCATCTCATCACCGTTTTCGCCATTTTTGTCTTGTAACGAAAACCATTAACCAAAATGGTAGCGTAATATATGGGAATTAAAACAGGCGAAGAACTTTTAAATCAAATAAAATATTTCATCATATAATAAAAGGAAGTAATAATAAACTATTGCTTTGTTAGTTACCGGTAGAAGAATTATTATAGTGTTCTTGAATTTGAACGCAATGAGATTCTAATCAACAGGGAATAATATTATATATCCATTATAGCTTGCGGTTTTGATTTTGATAGGGTGCTTATACAACTTAATTCCTTTATAGCTCTCTAAATAATCATAATCATTACACCATGATTGCACTTTTTCCATAAAATCATCATCTAAAACTTTACGTTTTCATTATTATTCTTACTGATTAATTAATCAGTGCGCACTAAGATGCATGCATGATGGCTTAATAAGTAATAACACATACTCTTAAATAAATTAATTTTTATGTATTATTTATAAAATAATTTTACATGTATATTATATCTAATTATATAGTATTACATCAATAAAAATAATTATTTTTTATATTTATCGTATGAATAATCATTTAAAAAAAAATATAACTAACGATATAAAACGTTTTACACTATACTCAAATATAAATTCAACTTTCAAAACTTAAATTTGCTATTTTTTTTCTCTTACCCACTAAATAAAGTCAATATACAAATTTGACTTCTAATTACAATACTCTTTTATTCTTTCATATTAAAACCATTTTTAATATCCGTTTTCAAACTGTAGTAGTTAACAGTGCACTGTTAACTAACTCAGAAGAGTGTATATCATAATGTAAATATTAGTATAATGTCAAACTGCATTCATGCAAAATAATGCAGACCTATGTTAGATGAAGCTTCGTGACATTTTCAAACACCGCCACATATGAATAATGAATCATTTCCGCGTTCAATTTCCAAGGCTAGAACTGGGATAGTGGGGTTCTCTATTTTTTTCCTTTTTATTTTTGTATATATTATTAATTGTCAGAGATGTATATGATTATTGTATTTTTTATATATATATATATGATAAAAAAAATTTGGAATTTAATTATTCTTATTAAATAATCACGCTTCAAAAAGCTAAATTTTTTGTATGAATAGAAAATATATATATTAAAAATATAATTATTTTTATATTTTTATTAATTTAAATTTTTTAGAGTAGTAAAAATTGTGTAATATTTACAAGCATATTATGCTATACTACTATACTGGTAGACTTTCCTTTTTTCGGTCTTTCTATGCTGCTAGACTTTAATTTCTATGGTTGAGTGAAGTCTTAACTGTATATAATTTGTTGACTCAGTTGTCTTGTGACACAGCTTGCAAAATTTGGCATTTTATATTGAAAGGTTCTAAGATCTTCAACGGTTTGTAGGGAATATGTATGTAGGGACATTTATTTCTGTAAAATTTCCAAGAGGTGACAAATGCTTTACGCGTTTAGAATCATAAATTCATAATAAAGGTTTTTCCTAAGGTCAAAAGTAGATCCTAGATAGTACTCTTCTTTATCAAACATGTAACCAATCATCTTAGTCCAAATTGTATCAATCTTCTCATAGGTACTTCTTTATTCATTGATTGGTTTTATTTTGTTTTGTTTTATTTGGATTATTTGCAAATAAAGTAGGATAGATATTCATTAAATCATAGTCCAATCTTGTGGATTTACTTAAACTTTGATCCTTTTATCATCACAATACTTTAAGGGTGTTTATTTATAGATACAAAACATTGAAATAAAAATATAAAAATATAAAAATATATTTAATAAATAAAATATAAATAAAAATATTATGTTCTAAAATACTTAATTAATATATTTTATGTAGCATACAGTAAGTAGAAGGGATGACAAAACTCTCTTTCCATAATTCTGTCGTCGTGTACATTCTTCTCTCTTATGTCGTGTCCCCCACTTCGTCATGACATCTTCCATTGCGTCATTTTGAAAGTTACTATTTTCACGTTTAGAATTTTTGTATAAAATCTTACTATTTTTGTATAAGATAGATACTTTCAGCTCTATTCCTATAGAAATAATCAATAATTAATTAGTCAAAATTATTAAAGAGATGAAAAATGGAGTCCGCGTGAGAAATGAATCCCTGTAAAAAATGGAGATGAAAAACAATATTCTCCCACAGTAAAAAATGAAAACAAAAACGGAGAGTAAATCTAGGGACTGAGATGTTGTACCTTGTTGACATCTTTAATAAACAATTTTTTTTCCTTTTTTTTTACTTGCGCTCATTTCATTTCAACATATTAATTGTGAATTTCACTCAATTTTCACTCATTTATACTCCTCTATCTTTTTTGACAAACTACCATCTCCACCTTTAAATCTAAGATGTAAAGTATACAACAAACTGGGTTGTATAATTATAATTATCTCTTTCTTTGTTTTGGAGTCATAAAAATGCTCTGATGACATACATTGACATTGATTCAAAACACTCTATCGCTATAGAAAAACACTAAATTTGTTAAATGATGATAATATATTAATATATCATAAATATGGCATATATGTATATAATTTTAATATTTATACTTTTTAATAAAGCACACCATCTTCTGGATAATAAACTTTTTTTTGTGTGTGTGTCCGGATAACCAATTGACCAATCGATTCAAATTACAAAACTTTAATTTATCAGATTAAAGGACCTATTCAAAAATACACTGATCAAAACTTTAGAAATACACACTAACTAATTCAACCTCTCTTTTTTCAATAAAAACTGTGTGATAAATTAAATCAACTAATATCATAGTTGTCAGAATTAAATCGATGATTAAGCCAATCAAATTACTAAATTACTAGATCATTAATTCAACCAATTAATCTAATTTTACGTAAT
The DNA here is from genome assembly GCF_000817695.3 of Arachis duranensis. NCBI lineage: Eukaryota > Viridiplantae > Streptophyta > Magnoliopsida > Fabales > Fabaceae > Arachis > Arachis duranensis. The sequence continues at coordinate 90,506,137 of NC_029773.3, read as the reverse complement.
AAAAATAAAAAATTTAAAATTAAAATCAGGCCAGATCCTTGGCAGGTCACCGGATCTGATTCCACTCATAAATCCAAATTATATCAATCTTTATATTTTGCACCTTGTATAAATTATATCTGACTATAATGATATTGTAAAATAATTAATAAAATTAATAACAGCGTTAGTTCTTATTTTCTGAATGTGGTTCCAAGTTACAAGTCACACATTTGCCTAATTTTCATTATTAAATGAAGACGTACTTTATGAGTAGTCATGCAATGCAACTAGTTAGGCATGTTATTGACAATACCTATATAATTCCAAATGCATTGATACCAAAAGGAGGCAAACTTTTACCAAACGTTTTCCATCCCTTCTCACTGTATGTCCCTTGCTGGCCCCTTCAATATTTTCTCAAATTTTATGTATTATATTTATATATATATATTGTCTTCCTAATCTGAAATAACATTGGGCCTATATATAGCTAATTTACAGTGATCATTAACTAAACTATATTATTAAATTGCATCTAAACATATACAAGTCTTAATTACTTGAATCTAAGGTGCATTTAGAATTTTAAATCCTTAAACACTCCATTTTAAATAAAGAATATTGCACTTCTTGCCATTTAAATAAATCATAGTCATTTATTTATTATATTTTATATTAATGACTTAAATTTAAATTTTAAAATTTAAAATTTCAAAATTTATAGTTCAAAGTTTATGCTTTTAAACTTAAATTTAAAAAAAATTGTATTTTTTTTCCGTACGTATTAACATTCGTCCATATACTAGGGTATATATGTACGTGGTAAGTACATTAATACTTAGACATTTAATTTGTGGTAAACCTTAGCTTAATTATAATGACGTCATAATCCATTACTATAAAATTTTAGATATTCCATGAAATTAAACACAAGAAGAAGCATACAACTGATTGCGGAAAACTTAAAAAGGGTTCAAACATGAGCATTGATATTTTAGATACGTAGAATATATGACTCAAACTCTCATTGATAAATGCTAAAGGAATAAGAATAATGTATATTGTCAATATACATATACAACCCTTGCAAATTTCAATAACTATAAATTGAGCAATAACAATGCTTTTGGAGAAAAGAAAAAAAAAAAACTAATAACTAGATATTTCAAAAAATGATTACATCCGCTAAAATAGATCATGACCCCAAACATACACACTAAATCTAACCTTAAAACTTTTATGATTCATAATTATTTAATGATTTCTAATCAATCACCGAAAATCTTAATAGATAATTATTCTAGTGGGAAATCCATTACCGCATATAATTGCCAATAATATAATCTAAGTAAATAAAGTATTAATTTGAGAGTAGTTAGAAAGCATGCATATACATATATATACCTTTGAATGCATGATCCTATTATATATTGACCCCGTCGTCCAAGTTAGAAACTTTGCATACAGCTAGGTAATAATAATAAATAAATAAATAAATATATAACATCCTTCCATCCTTAATTATCGTTATCAAATTTTATCGGATTTTATGTGACGGTAGTAGTGATCAACGCGCATCAGACAATTGTTTTAGTTGACTTCACACACGTAATTTAAGCTGCGCTACAGTGCAATATATACAACACCGTCATGAAAACAAATAGAATTTTATTTGAAAAAAAAATTACAAGAGACAGAAAACACAAAACCAAAGACAACGATGTATTAAAGTGATAGTTATCTTTGACTTTTAATTTCTAGATTAGTTAAAAAATGTTAATGCCAATAAGATGAATTAATTAAAGTCCATTTAAAAATAGAAGTGTATG
>NC_029773.3:90465427-90504184 GCF_000817695.3 Arachis duranensis | reverse complement strand
ATTAATTATTTATTCAAAAAATTAAATTATTAAATAAAGATATATAAATAATTATATTTAAAAAGATAAGAAAGAGAAAAAAAAACTACTTTCAATGTAGAAACTAGAAAGAGCTTTATTCTTTATTCTTTATATATGGTATTCTATAGTAATGGTTTTTGCCACATTTACAACGACTAGTCTTCTTTCTATGGTATGTTTGCACTTTGGCAGCCAGCATGTATAAACTTAAAAAACCCATCACGCAATCACAATATCATAATCTAATTTAAAAAAAAAAAAGAAAAAAGAAAAATCCCTCACTTTTTCTCCCCTATAAATTCAACTCAAATCCAAAACCCAAATCACCAAAACACACCAAAAAAACACTCATCACACTCTTCAAATAATCAAACTCCATCGCTCTCATCATAATAACTTAAAACACAAGTTATTATTACACCCAACAATGTCTAAGCTTCTCAATCTCATCATTCTCTTTCTATTCCCTTTCTTCTTTGCTTCCATAGCTTCTTCAGACACACCTCCTTCAACTCCAATCACCCCAACCAATCTATGCAAATCCACACCCGATCCAAACTACTGCAAATCCGTTCTCCCTCCAACAAAAAACGCCAATGTCTATTACTATGGCCGCTTCTCAGTTAAAAGCTCCATTTCACAAGCCACGAAGTTCTTGAGCCTTGTTAACAAGTATCTTCAACGGAGCAACACGCTTTCCGTCCCCGCGATTCGAGCACTTCAAGATTGCAAGACACTGGGAGAACTGAACCTGGATTTCTTGACGAGCTCGTTTCAAACGGTGAACAAGACGACGAGGGTGTTGGGGAGTTACCAGGCTGATGATATCCAGAACCTTCTCAGTGCCATTCTTACGAACCAACAAACATGCTTGGATGGACTTCAAGAAGCTTCTTCAGCTTGGAGCGTCAAGAATGGACTCAGTGTTCCACTTTCTAATGACACTAAGCTTTATAGTGTCTCTCTTGCTCTCTTCACTAAAGGGTGAGTAGTGTTCTTCCTTCATTCATCACCTTAATTTTGTGACAATTTCTCTTATAAAAATATCTTTGTATTGACATATATTATATTAAATAATTTAATTATATATATTTAAATTATTTAATTTTTTTTATTTTTATTTTTTTATTAAATATAAAAAACTTGAACCGCGATTTTTAGATGAATATAAAAAAATTATGTAATTTGAGTTATAACTTATTGACTATGCGAGTCTTTTCTTTACTGATACGATAATATACAATTAAATATTTGTACATAAAGTTAAAATATTTTCATTTATTTGACAATTATTTTGATTTATAGGTGGGTTCCAAAGACAAAGAACAAAGTTGGAACATCTTCATCAGTTCAAGTGACTAGGAAGCAACTTGGATTCAAAAATGGTCGCATGCCTCCAATGCAGATGTCGAGCCAAACCAGAGCAATCTACGAGTCGGTGAGCCGCCGGAACCTTCTAGAACCGGTGGTGGGGACCCAGGTGAAGGTGAACGGCATTGTAACCGTTAGCCAAGACGGCACAGGAAACTTCACCACCATCAATGATGCCTTAGCGGTTGCACCCAACAAGTCCTCGTCCACGGACGGGTACTTCTTGATCTATGTTACTGCCGGAATTTACGACGAAATCGTGTCCATTGATAAAAAGAAGACTTATTTGATGATGATTGGAGATGGAATCAACAAAACAATCATTACAGGAAATCAAAGTGTCGTTGATGGCTGGACAACCTTTAATTCCGCCACTTTTGGTACGTATAATGATACATCATTTTCAATTTTCATACTTTATATGGATAATAAATATCTCATATCATACAATTGTCTTCATGTAAAATTGATAGTTGAAAACTGTTAGATCATAATTTAGTCAAATTTATTAAATTATCTAACGATTCTTAAATATCAACTTCACATGAAAACAACTACATGTGAATTTCTACTTCATTTGATACATAATTTGTTTTCTAAAAAACTTTTCTGTTTTTAGAATTTTTTATAAATTTTTCTATTGCTACTTTTGAGTAAGCTAAGAGAATTTGAATCCAGATCACACCTGCCAAATTGTCTTGAAAAAAAAAAATAATTAAATAATGGCTCAATCAATGCAAAGTAGTTAGGATTTGAATTGAATTTATTTCTTTATTTATTTAGTAATGAAAATGAAATCATACATTCATCTTAATTAATAATATCTTTGACTATGTTGCAGCCGTGGTAGGCCAAGGATTTGTGGGAGTGAACTTCACCGTCCGGAACACCGCCGGTGCCGTGAAACACCAAGCAGTGGCACTCCGAAACGGCGCCGATCTATCCACATTTTATAGCTGCAGTTTTGAGGGGTACCAAGACACACTCTATGCACATTCTCTAAGACAATTTTATAGAGAATGTGACATATATGGTACCGTTGACTTTATCTTTGGTAATGCCGCATCCGTGTTCCAAAATTGTAACATATACCCTAGACTCCCAATGAGTGGACAATTCAATGCAATTACCGCCCAAGGCCGAACCGATCCAAACCAAAACACCGGAATCTCAATCCATAATTGCACAATCAAGCCGAGTGATGACTTGGCCGCGAACATTGGCGCGGCCGCGACCTACCTTGGTAGGCCGTGGAAACAATACTCTAGGACGGTTTACATGCAAACTTTCATGGACAGTGTGGTTGATTCTAAAGGATGGAAAGAATGGGATGGTGATTTTGCATTGAGTACATTGTATTATGCCGAGTACGATAACAATGGACCCGGTTCTAACACTTCCAACAGAGTCACTTGGGCTGGTTACCATGTGATTAATTCCACGGATGCATCAAATTTCACTGTCTCTAATTTCTTGCTTGGAGATGATTGGTTGCCCCAGACAGGTGTCACTTACACTAGTAGCTTGATATAGTGTTACGCTATACGGTAAAAATTCATATACAGTTAACTTAACTTTACGTGAAATTGATAGTTAAAAGTCGTTAAATAATTTGATAAATTTGACTAAATTGTCATTTAACGACTCTCGTTTATTATCAATTTTATATAAAGTCAACTGTTACTGAGTTTTTACTAAACTATATAGGTAGCTAAATATATATACATTAATTAACTTGATCACATCCTTAATTACTTTGTTATTTCATATTTTGTTGTATTGATTCTTTTGGTTCTCATTCATATGAAATAAGTGGTGGGGCATAGTAATATAATTAACTAAGCCCATGCATCTTGTGCAATGTCAAAACTATACACATTGTATGAAAGTTATTTAATGAGATTTATATATGAAGTCAAGATTATTATTATATATTAATTAAGGTTGTAATAATCCATCTTATAGTTTATTGTTGTTGTGATGACCCACCTAATTACTTGATTATGTATTAAGTGCTTGTCAGCTGTTTAATTCAACCGCTGATTTTGACGTAGAGATCATAGAGAATAATATAAAATATAATACATAGTTGGACCTTAGCATTATTGCATACTCAATTGGGAATGGCGAAGATAATTATTATTCCTAATTTCTTTGCCGCGTCTAAGATTGTTTAATTTTGACTAATGTAACATCACTGACCTCTTTCTTTTTAGTTTTTTCTACATAACTATTTTTTATTATATATCTGATCTAGCTAGTGAGATTTTTCCTATTCTACTAAAATAGTAATATCATTGACAAACACTTTTTCCTTTGTTAGACACCGTTACAATTTCCAATTTCGAAAGATCAGATGTACTAAAAAAATAACCAGTATATATAAAAGAGAATGAAAGAGTAATTTTTTTAAGCTATTTCTTTTACTTCCCCTGCTTATTTGCTTTTTATTATTTATGGTTCCAAGTAATTTTTTTAAAATTTTCAATTAAGAAGTTAATTTTTTTCCGGTCAATATTAGTTAATTTTTTTGTAAAAAAATTATTTTTATCTTAACTTTTAAATTCCAATTGATAAACTCTCATTTTAAAATTTAAATTAAATATTAAATTAAAAAAATAAAAGTTTCACAATTAATTAATTAAAATTAAAATATTAGTTTGCTATATTTTTTTTAATTAGCAGAAACATGCAACTTCATGTCTCTACAAATTATTATACCTTTTATTTTTAAATTGGCCAAGTTACAAGTGTTAATAAGTCCAACCACACATTGGAATGTCATGCATGTAGGATAATTATTATATAATATCCATGGTATAGATAAATAATTTTCCCAAGTTCCAAAGAAAACCAATGGAATACATATATACAATGCAACTGTTGAAATATGGAACAAGTAAAAAAAAATATAGATAATATAATGTATCCCGGCCCCCAAAAAAAGGAAAAGAAATCCCAAGAACAAAGAACAAGTGGTTAATGGCTAAGTCAAAAAAAGACAAGCGTCCCATCTTCAACGTTAATCACCATTTCCACTGGCTTCCATATCGTCATGTTTTATTAGTCAGTCAATAATTCTAATTTCAAAATACAAAACTTGTAGAACAAGGTGGGGATGCACAAAAGTCGGACTAAGTCAGATTTAATTAAATTCCAATTTTATTTTAATATTTTATTGAATCTATTTTGATGATTTAAATTTAATAATAAATTAATTTAAAATAAATTAGATTAAATCGAATCGGCTTAATGTATATTGTTCATACTCTGACCCAACGACAAAGGCTCAGGTCCAACTAAAAGGCCTAATCTGAAGGATTAAGCCTAACTAAGTACCGACCTCCATGTAAGAAGTCGGTATCAACCACGACTTGGTCTGAAGAAGTCGGATGTGAGATTAGCTGGCAGATAAACACTCATTCAAATGAGTAACCGCCCCTAAAATCTCTCTAACCGCTTCATAAAGCCATATCTTAACCTCCCCAAGATAATGGGGGCGGTTAACACCCTAAAGATACGGCACTACTCCAACGGTGGTTATTGGCTCACCACTATAAATACACTGACACCCCTCAGGTATCTCTAAGCCCAATACTCTCTAGACCTGCTCACACTCTTGCTAACTTAGGCATCGGAGTGTCTTTGCAGGTACCACCCCCCTCTCCTCGTACGAACAAGTCGGACGGAGCCTCCCGAGTTGCAGACCCATTCGGAGCCCTCCTCCTTCATACATTTGGACCGGCCAACGCCATCCATTCAGTCCATCTCCGGTTACCCACCGTAACATTGGCGCCGTTGCCGGGGAACCGAGAGATCACCCATTGATGGCGGACAGATCCCACGAAGAAGGCCATGTCGAAACAGATTCCGAACAAGAGAATCTGGACATGAGCAATAACGACGCGGATCAAGCCCTACAATAGCCCTACACCAGGAAGGTAATAATCAACATAGAGAAGGCACCTCCGGAGTGAAGAACCCGAAGGTAAATTCCTCAGATGGGCGCGAATCAGAAAAAGGCGGACCATCCCACGTAGCTGAACTGATGGGATTAGTCCACAGCCGCCTGGAACAATTGGAGCAAGAGCGGGAGAAGCAAAAGGAAACTAAAAAGTACCTCAAAGAGGAGATGGAGCGGCGAAAAGAGTTAGAAAGAAAACTCTTACAGCTAGAATCCTCCCTCAAGAGTCACAACTCCCGCGACGAACAAGAAGAACAACTCTCGGGCGGAGAAGATCCTTTCAGCGAGGACATAATGAGGGCAAAAGTTCCAAGAAACTTCAAAAGCCCTGATATGGACCTCTATGATGGAACCACGGATCCGAAGCATCATCTAAGCAACTTCAAAAGTCGGATGTATCTAGCTGATGCTTCCGACGCTACTCGATGCAAAGCTTTCCCGACCACTTTGTCGAAAGCAGCGATGAAGTGGTTCGATAGCCTTCCCCCGAGATCGATCACTAGCTTTGAAGACCTCTCAAGAAAATTCTTGATGAGGTTCTCAATTCAGAAGGATAAGGTAAAACATGCACCAAGCCTCCTGGGAATAAAGCAGGAGGTCGGAGAGTCTTTACGAGCATATATGGAAAGGTTCAACAAAGCATGTTTAGAGATCCAGGACCTGCCCACAGAGGCAGTCATAATGGGGCTAGTCAATGGGCTCAGAGAAGGTCCCTTCTCACAGTCCATATCTAAAAGGCACCCCGTTTCTCTAAGTGATGTACAAGAAAGGGCTGAAAAGTACATCAATATGGAAGAGAATGCCAAGTTAAAGGACCTGAGTTGGCGACCTGGACCCCCTCCCTCAACTAAGGAGAGGGAAAGGGAAGCCAAGAGAAAGGAAGAGCTCGGTCTCGAGAGGCCCAGAAAATATCACTCTTATACTCCTCTAAAAACTTCTATAGTGGATGTATACAGAGAGATTTGCCACACTGAAAGGCTGCCACCCCCTAGACCTATTAAAAATAAAAAAGGGGGGAGTCGCGGCGATTATTGCGAGTACCATAAAATATATGGTCACTCCACTAACGACTGTTACGACCTTAAGAATGTGATAGAAAAGCTGGCTAGAGAAGGTCGGCTTGATAGATATCTCATGGAAAGGACGGACAGTCACGGAAAGAGAAAGCGAGAGGATATGGATAGAAGAGATCCACCACCATAGACCCCAGAGAGGCATATCCATATGATCTCAGGAGGATTTGCGGGAGGAGGACTCACCAAATCTTCTCGCAAAAGACATCTCAAAAGAGTCTATCAGGTCGGAGAGGAGTCACCCGACCTCCCTACCATCTCGTTCACAAAAGAAGATGGGCAAGGGATAATCCCCGGGCACGACGATCCCGTGGTGATAACTATGATCCTAGCCAATGCCCATCTCCACCGAACTCTAGTAGACCAAGGAAGCTCGGCGGACATTCTCTTCAAACCTGCTTTCGACAAGCTTGGGTTAGATGAGAAAGAATTGAGAGCCTACCCCAACACCTATATGGATTAGGGAACACGCCAATAAAACCACTAGGATTTTTACCCCTTCACACCACTTTCGGAAAAGGGGAAAAATCAAAGACTCTGAATATAGACTTCATAGTCATTGATGAAGGGTCAGCCTACAATGCCTTAATTGGCAGGACTACCCTTAATCGGCTCGGAGCAGTGGTATCCACTTCCCACCTCTGCATGAAATTTCCGACCTCAGCGGGAATAGCAACGGTGAGAGGAGACCAAAAATTGGCGAGGAAATGCTACAATGAAAGCCTGAATCTGAGAGGAAAAGGCAAAGAAGTCCACACTATAGAGCTCGGTGGCACAAGGGCCAGAGAAGATGGTGGCGCAAGGGCTAGAGAAGAGCTGCGACCTCAACCGGGAGGAAAAACCGAGGAGATACAAGTCGGTGGAGAGGAAGGAAAAAACACTTACATAGGAGCCAACCTAGGGGGAACCCTAAAACAAGGGTTGGCTGAACTCCTGAGAGCTAATTCCGACCTCTTCGCATGGAAGGCTTCTGACATGCCCGGGATTGATCCCGAGCTCATGTCCCATAGGCTCTCGGTTTACCCAGGGTCCCGACCTGTACAACAAAGAAGACGCAAGCTCGGCACGGAACGAGCCCTAATAGTAGAGGAGCAGGTACAGGCGCTCCTGGAAGCCGGCTTTATTAGAGAGGTCAAGTACCCAACATGGCTAGCCAATGTAGTGCTAGTCAAAAAACAGAATGGTAAATGGAGAATGTGCGTCGACTATACCGACTTAAATAAGGCATGTCCCAAGGACCCTTATCCCTTACCAAGCATTGATACCCTAGTAGACTCCAGCTCAGGGTACCAATACTTATCATTCATGGACGCCTACTCGGGATACAATCAAATCCCGATGTACGAGCCCGACCAGGAGAAAACATCTTTCATCACACCGAGAGCAAACTATTGCTACGTGGTCATGCCATTCAGATTAAAGAATGCAGGAGCCACGTATCAAAGGCTGATGAATAAAGTGTTTTCCCCCCATCTAGGGAGCCTAATGGAAGTATACGTCGACGACATGTTAGTAAAAACCAAGGATGAAGTCGACCTCTTAACCGACCTCTCACAAGTCTTTGACACCATAAGGTTGCATGGGATGAGACTAAATCCTGCAAAATGCGCCTTCGCGGTCGAGGCAGGGAAATTTCTAGGATTCATGCTAACACAAAGAGGGATTGAGGCCAATCTCGATAAATGCAGAGCAGAGGGATTGAAGCCAATCCCGACAAATGCAGAGCCATCCTAGAAATGAAAAGCCCGACTTGTTTGAGAGAGGTTCAACAGCTCAATGGCCGACTTGCAGCCCTCTCCAGGTTTTTGGCAGGATCGGCACTAAAATTCCTTCCGCTATTTTCCTTATTAAGGAAGGGATGCCAATTCGAATGGACTCCGGAATGCGAGGAGGCGTTCCAAGAGTTCAAAAAATTCTTAAGCCAACCTCCTATCCTAACCCGACCAATACCGGGGAAGGACCTCGTTCTATACCTATCCGTAGCAAACAGGGCTGTCTCATCAGCCCTGATAAGAGAAGACGAGGTCGGACAACACCCGGTCTACTTCATCAGTAAGGTCCTACAAGGCCCTGAGCTAAGGTACCACAAACTAGAAAAGTTTGCCTACTCCTTGGTAATAGCCTCACGAAGGCTACGACCTTACTTTCAAGCTCACACAATAAGAATCCGTACGAACCAACCCATGAAGCAAATCCTCCAAAAGACGGATGTTGCAGGGAGAATGGTTCAATGGGCAATAGAGCTTGAGTTCGATTTGAGATACGAAACTCGGACGGCAATTAAAGCCCAATGCCTCACCGACTTTGTCGCAGAATATGCAGGAGACCAAGAGGAAAAACCAACTACATGGGAACTCTATGTAGACGGATCCTCCAACAAAACAGGAAGCGGTGCAGGCATAATACTAGTTGATGAAAGAGGAACCCAGATAGAGGTCTCCTTAAAATTTGAATTTCCGGCCTCAAATAACCAGGCAGAATATGAAGCCTTGATAGCCGGACTAAAATTGGCAGAAGAAGTTGGTGCTACAAAAGTGATGATATACAGCGACTCACAGGTGGTGATCCTAAATAAGAGGAGAATATCAGGCAAAGGACCCTAATATGAAGAGGTACTTGGAAAAAACCTTGGAGCACCTTGGGCGCTTTGCAGAAACCGAGGTCAAGCACATAACTCGGGATCTAAACAGCAGAGCAGATGCCCTATCCAAATTAGCAAGTACCAAACCAGGAGGAAACAATAGAAGCCTGATTCAAGAAACCCTCCAAGAGCCCTCGATAGCAAAAACAGAAGATAAACAAGAAGTACTTGAGGTAGTCGGCTTAAACCTCGGATGGATGGATCCCTTAGTCGAATACCTGAAATTCGACATCCTCCCTAAGGAGGAGAAAGAAGCTAAAAAGATCCGAAGGGAAGCACAACATTACACTATGGTGAGAAATGTCCTCTACAGAAGAGGGATATCAACACCATTGTTAAAGTGCGTGGTCCTTTTCCCCAAGCGCCAGGACAAGTCAAATACTTGATCGTGGGAATAGATTACTTCACAAAGTGGATAGAAGCAGAGCCATTAGCCACCATCACCGCTCAAAGAAGTCGCAGGTTCCTCAACAAAAACATCATCACAAGATATGGAATACCTTATTCCATTACTACAGACAATGGCACCCAATTTACTGACGCCACCTTCAGAAGCCTAGTAGCCAGTATGAAAATCAAGCATCAGTTCACCTCGGTGGAACACCCACAAGCCAATGGGCAAGCTGAGGCAGCCAACAAAGTCATACTGGCAGGATTAAAGAAGAGACTACAGGAAGCAAAGGGAGCTTGGGCTGAAGAGCTCCCTCAGGTGCTATGGGCTTATAGAACAACTCCCTAATCCGCCACAGGAGAAACACCTTTCCAACTAGTCTATGGTATAGAAGCCATGATTCCAATAGAAATCAATGAGCAAAGCCCAAGGGTAATTCTCTACGACGAAGTCGGAAATGTACGGGGACACAAAGAGGAGCTCGACTTGCTCCCCGAAGTCCGAGAAGGTGCCCAGATAAGAGAAGCGGTATTGAAACACAGGATGACTACCAGGTACAACAAGAAAGTCATTCGAAGAACATTTGCCCCGGATGACTTGGTCCTAATCAGAAACGACATTGGAGTCAACAAATCGGGAGAAGGAAAGCTCGCCGCAAATTGGAAGGGACCATACAAAATCAAGGAAGTGCTAGGAAAGGGTTATTATAAAGTAACCGACCTGAACGGCACTGAGCTACCAAGGTCGTGGCATGCTTGTAATATGAAAAGGTACTACAGTTAAAAGCGAACTCTACTCCCTGATGTACTCTTTTCCCAACTTCATGATTTTTTCCCAAAAGGGTTTTTTCTGGAGAAGGGTTTTTAACGAGGCATCATAGTAGAGGCTAAGGGAAAATAGGCTATCAAGACCCTTAGTAGCAAGAAGGTACCTCCGCAATTAATAAAGATCTTTTTATTTTACAATATCTCTTATAATATCCTTCTTTATTTTTCTAAGTCTTTCTACGAAACGCGCCGACTTAAGCTCGACAAAACGTGAAAATCCCATGAACCGACCTAAATGGTCGTCAGGATAAAACGACGAGGCACAAGTCGGCGTAAAGAGGTTATATGAGTTGATCGTAAAAACTCGGGAACAATCCGACTCTCAAGTCGAAATAAGAATCCGAGTAAAACAAACTTGGAAGTCCCCCGAGTAGAAGAAAAACGCATCGCAAAAATAACCTAAGTCATAAAAACTCACTAAAGCAAAGTTGAGTATACAGGATAACAAAAAAGAGATCGGAAAACCTGAGAAAAAGTTTAAAGGCTGCATAAAAGCCCTTAAACGAAAAGGCTCAAAAAAACGATACAAGCCCCCAAAAAGGTTTTCGGAAAAAGATCAAGAGGGTTTTGAAATATCGAAACTAGAAAAGCATACACGCACAAGGTAACTTAGAACCCTTATCCAAAAAAGGGCATTTATTTTTCTACACCCTTATTCAAAAGGGCACTCGCCAGAAATATTTTGTTTACGGCCTTAAAAGGCCAAGAGAAATTGTTCACACAACCACCAAACGACATATAAATAAGTTTAAAAAAAGGGGAGACTCACAGGCCGAGCCCCCATATAGCCATAAAAAATAAAGTCATCTCTTCAAAGGAGTAGAGGAATCACCACCGCCAGACTCAGGAGGAGCGTCACCAGGACCAGGAAGAGAAGCTGAAGAGGGAGTCGGAGGAACGGCTGAAGAACTCGGAGCATCTCTGGAACGAGGAGGAGACTCAATAATCCTCTGTCCCCGAGTCTTCAATTCCGACTCAGAAACAACCGTGGGGACAGGAGGATCCACGATGGCGCCATCAATAACGACCTTGTCAGGATGTAAAGGAGAAAGATCCAAGTCGGGAGCGATAACTCTGACTTGCTCCAGGAAAATTCTCCAAGACTCCTCGGCACCATCCGCAATAGAGTCCTCTAACTCGGCATAAGCGTTCCGAGAATTCAGCAAATCCTTCCTCACAACCACAATATCTCGAAATAAACTTTGGTAACTTTCCTGTGCTGCCTTCCTCAAATTCGCCTCCATAGTAAGTTGGGCCTGCAGCTGGCTCTCCTTCTCCCGGAGGCTATCTCTCTCCCCCCTCAATTTATCTCTTTCCTCCTTCAACTCCCTCTCATGTTTTTGGAAAACAAGAAGCCTCCCCTCCAACTCCTCAACCTTCGAGGTTGCCCCCAAAGAGCTGAGGGGAGTCTTCTCAAAAATGTCCAAAAGTTTGCCACAAACACCCGCCGCCCTAAAACTCTCCTCGGCCAGAGTGGTGAGGTGGTTCCGAACAGAAACATCATCCATATTTATAAAAGGATAGATGTTCTTTCGGACGAATGCAAGAGCATCCGCCTTAACCCCACCATCCCAAGAAGAGCCAGACTCTGAAGTCTTGCGCTTCTTCTTCTCTGGCTCGGGAAGAAGTTGGGTGGAAGGGAGTGGCCGAGACAAAGTTGAAGAAGAAATTATGATAGGTTGAGAGTGAGTGCCTACATTCTTAGGAGGAGGAGGAGGAGGAGGAGGAGAGGTGATTGCTCTGGCACCACCGGACCTAGCCCGGGACTTCGCCTTAGCCTCCTGGACTCTTTGGTAAGACTCCTGAGCATTCTTCTTCGCCATATCTACAAAAGAAACAAGTAGCAAAAGTTACAAGTCGGTAAAACACAAGTCGGCAGAAAACAAGTCGGAAATGAGGGATGCATGCACTACCTAGTTGAGACTGAACAAAAGTAGGCGTCCCCTGGAGGATTTTCCTAGTATCCAAGTATGGGGCCCTCCCCCATGCTTCTCGGAAAAACCCCACAATGGCCGCCTCCACCTCGTCTAGGTCATCTAGACCATACTTTTCGCAAGGGGAGGCCTCCAGCCTATAAAGGGGAAAGCGAGGGGAAGAGTGCTCATCAAGGAAGAAGGGGTGGTGACCCTCTACAGCTTGCACTTTGAAAAAATAGTTTTTGAAGTCATGGAAGGATTCGTCAAAAAGGGTGAAAATCCTCCGACCTTGTATGGCTCGGAAGGATACCCATTGCTGTTTGTTGTTTAGCCCACTAAAGGGCTTAGTCATATGAAAAAGAAAGAAGAAAATCCTCAAAGAGGTCGGAAAGTCCAAAGCGTGACTAATAAACTGATAGATCTTCAAAAAACCCCAAGAATTGGGGTGAAATTGAGTTGGGGCAACACGACAGTGGCGCAAAACAGACATTTCGAAATCCGAGAAAGGAAGAAAAACACCCAAGCGGGTGATCATACATTTATACATAAAGAAAAAATGAGGGGCCGCCTCATTAACTCTCCCAAAACAAACCCGGTCTTCCGGACCCGAGATTATCAACTCATATTTTGGCTCGTCCTCCTCCGAAGTACAAAGCCGGTGATGAGTACGAAGATGAGTGATAAACTCAGCATCGACCAGGGGTTCCTCCCCAAGGACTGTAACATCAACCCACTGAGAAAGAACATCTACGGAAGCCATTTTTTATAAAGAAAGGTGGCAGAAACCTACAAAAGGAAAAAAAAAGAAAAGGAAAATCAAAAAACTCGGTCCCTAAAGAGAAAAGATACGAAGCCAGAATCTACATACCAACCTCTTCACCCACAAAACAAACACATGCAAACATAAGGCATGACGTGAAAGAAATAAAACTAACCTTTATCCGAAAGGTGAAGGTTGGAAAGAGCAGAAATCTTCGAGCACAAGAATGCAGCACGAGCAAGGAAAGAAGAAGTTTGGAAGATTGCAGAAACGGAAAAATGAAAGAGAGGGAAAGTATTTATAAAACACGCCAAGGGGCATAATGGTAAAAGCGGAGCAGTCATTAATGAGATTGCACCGTTACCAAAGCCCTCAATGCTTCCCCAACGGACACGACGTTTGAATTGACGTAACTGTCAGAAACAAAAGGTCGCGAAATCACGTCGGTTTATAAGACCCACGTTTCCTCCAAATAAGTCGGCTACGAACCCGAGATTAAATACTTGAACCCAAACTTTAAAGAAAAAGTTGGGCTCAAGTAGGGGCACTGTTCATACCCTGACCCAACGACAAAGGCCCAGGTCCAACTAAAAGGCCTAATCTGAAGGATTAAGCCTAACTAAGTACCAACCTCCACGTAAGAAGTCGGTATCAACCACGACTTGGTCTGAAGAAGTCGGATGTGAGATTAGCTGGCAGATAAACACTCATTCAAATGAGTAACCTCCCCTAAAATCCCTCTAACCGCTTCATAAAGCCATATCTTAACCTCCCCAAGATAATAGGGACGGTTAACACCCTAAAGATACGGCACTACTCCAACGGTGGTTATTGGCTCACCACTATAAATACACTGACACCCCTCAGGTATCTCTAAGCCCAATACTCTATATATATCATTAAATATGGCTTCAAGCTGGCTCAAGTCTACAAAAAAAGTATGTCATGAACTTAATTTAAAAGCTATATCGGATCAAAATAACAAAATTAAATTTCGACTTGATAAAATATACTTTGCGTTTGGATCAAATTTCGAGCAGAATTAAATATTAAACCCTCTAAATCAGTGGCAGAATTTGAAAATATTTTTTTTGGGACCAATATACAAGATGAAAAATATTGAATAATATATTACATTTTTAGAAGATAAATATTCTAACTATGAAAAAATCTCAAACCAACCATATTAAAATTATTTTGAATGATTTATACCAAATAAAGAACAATTATTTTAGTGCATATATATAAATAAATTCACCGCCTCAATTTTTACACAATAATAGAAGAGCAATGCTAGGGGGACAGCAACTTTTGTGATTGTTAGCCATCAACTAACCATCAATGATGATTTAATGGTGTGAGATTGGTATGAGATTTCATCCAATGGCTCACCTTTCTCTGCTGGTTACGCTGGCCAAAATTCAATAGAATTGCTGGCTCCCTAGACTTTCCCATAATAGAAATGGTGGGTTAATTAGCAAAAATATCTACAATAAACAAAGTGACTAATAAGATTCACTACTATCTTTATTGTATGTTATTTGCCAAAAAAAAATAGAATAAAAAATAAACGATAATTAAATTTGTATGTATACAAAATTGCTGCAATCAAATTACATTACATACAAGATTTTCCTACAAAATCCAAAAACGGATTTCATGCTCATGTAAAAGTGTACACATAGTTAAGATTACATGATACATAAAAATCATCTCTCTTTATAACAAAATTTATGAGTAATAAGATATAGAAATTCAACCATAATAATAATAATAAGGTAGCAAAAATCTCCAAAGAGATGCTATAGTAGTAGTAGTAATGGTGGTGTTGGTTAAATTAGAATTATTTAGGCTTCATCTTAGAAGAAGAATCCAAGGCCTTGCTAAGAGAAATGGCAAGGTTGCAAAGATGGCGAAAAGCTCTACTTTGTTGGGACAAAATATCATCATCACCAGGAATTGAAGCATCACAAGTATCAATGGCTGCCAATGCTGCTTGAAGCCAAACTTGAGCATCATGTTCTTTGTTTGCCAATGTGGCAGCAATGGTGTCCTCAAGTTGACCCTCGGCATCCAACAAGGTCTCCTTGCAATCAGCGAGACCTTGTTGGAATGCTGGGTCAAAATTTGGGTCGTCGATAAGCGTCTTGCATTCTGTTAGGATGCCGGACGCATTCGCGGCCGCGACCTTAAGAGATATCAAGACTAGGTCTTGTAGGCTTGCTTGAGGACATGATGGGTCCGAGGTAAGTACCTTAAGACATAGATCCTTTGTTTGTGACTCGCTACATACTACGTTGATTAGTTCGTTCCCTTTGAGGTTTTTATCAAATGCAACAGTTTTGTGATTTCCTAGGATAATGCAAAAGATGGTCAAGAGAGGCAAGAATGTTGTGATTGTCTTCATGTTTTTATTTTTATTTTTTTGGTTTGGAATTTGTTGTGGTCAAAAAGTGGTGTTGAAGCTAAGATCACAATAGTGTGGGAGTTAAATAAATAACATTGAGAATGATTTTTTTTTTTGAATGGTTGTGTTTATGTTTCTAAATTGGGGATGTTAATTGACGATGGGAATTGTTCATAGTCTTGTTAGCCTAACATCAATTGCTAAATTCGATTTGTTTGCTATAATTGACACCCAATTATTGCTGATCAACGTTCATGGCTTTCTATTTTCGGATAGATTAAGTTTAATGGAGTTACTAGCATGGTTCCCGTGAGATGCGCCTAACGGCAATATATATTTCATGCTCATTTATAAAATTTAGAAAAATGTATATTATTAAGAGGTGATTAGTGATTACTCACACTACTACAATTTATAGTGTTAACAACGACTTTTTTTTTTCCAAACAACAATTTTTTTGTCAACAAAAATGTTTATATAGTCGTAAGTTTTAGAAGCCAAGTGTCGCCACTTTTTAAGAGTAATATATAATTAAGCAAGATATTTGATATATGAGTGAACGAAAAAAAAATTTAAAAATAGTCAAAATTTATTTTATTTAATAATTATTAATTTCTGACTCTTTTTATTTCTCAAATATTATCGATGTGAGTGAATGACGAAGAAAGTGAAATTAGCTGAAACTCAAATGCATTGAGTAAATAAAAAAGAAGCCTTGTTGGAAGAGAGTATACTAAAGTTGCTAGTCCCTCGTTAACAGTATCATTATATTCTAAAAAAGTGAGGCAAATAAATGTCTTTAATATAATTTTAACATGTGGATCAGATATAATGGTTTAATTTGGAAGTTAAATATATATTCAACTGAAAAATCATGATAATAATGCTCTGTTATACATGGACATCTTGTCATAATTGTGGTCTTATTTGTTTGTTGCGAGAGTCATCACAACAGATTATAACATATTGATAAAAATAAAATTTAATCATTTGTTCTTTTCAAAGATGTCCCTAGACCCTAGCTCACTCAAGCAGCTGTTACTTCTATGTGATTTCAAATTAAATTTTCCAATTAATTATATTACTTGCGTCGGTTGGATTGATTGAAGGTGAACAAAACATATCTTATAAGAATGTAATTTTTTTTTTGGGATATGATTTGATGGATAAATATAGAAGATTTGCCATCATTCTTATCATATATCAAGAACAAAATCGTAAGGTTTAAAATGTTAAAGTAGACAATATCTAAAACGGTTCCGCTACGTTACCAACAGCATATCTGCCAACTTTTGCCAACTCTTATTTATAATTGTGTTTCATGGAAGTGTGTTCGTGGATGTGTCTAATAAAAATGTCTTTTTTATAACTGTGTTTAATAGAAGTGTCTTTATAGATATATTTTCTAGATGTGTCTTTTTATATATGTATTTAAAATATATTAATTATTAAACACATCTTCGAATACACTTTCATGAAACACCAATATAAATAAGAATTGGCAGAAATTGGCAGATAATATGTTGGTACCCTATACTTTTCCTATCTATAAACAGATAAATTGAACATTTTTTTTAAAGCAATGAGCTCAACACACTAAGTAGAACGTAACTGCGTAAGTAATAAACAAGAAGATCAACATATATGGAATAAAGAAAAGAAAAAAGAGAAAAGTTCAGCACCATGAACACTAAATTATATCCTTTGTCATCTTCGCCTTTTTCATTAACAACAAAAGGGATTCTTATCTAGCCACTCCTTATAACTTGTAAAGGACACATGGATAATCTTGTCAATCACTTTTTTTTTATGCTAAAAAATTCTTCTATTCCTTTCTAGTCATATGTTACAAATAATCGCAAAAAAAGACACCATCCATCTTTTACGTATCTCCTTGTTACTGGATATCTCCGTCCAACTCAAGAAATGTTCCTTTAACGTCGTTGATGATGTCCATTGCCTTCCAATAAATGATAGTCATACATACTAAACCTGTCAAAAAAATCATAACCAAAAAATAAATGGTGATCGATCATATTCAAAAAAAATTATAGATAATATAAGAACTAGATCAATGTGCTAACAAAAACGTAAACGAACAAAAATTGTAGATGTATTTCATTATTTGCATGTTATCCATAATATAATTCACCTACCGATGCATGGCAGTGACATAGTGTCCACGTTTTGGTGTAGAATGAATTTTAGTACCGTAGGAAGCTTTAATAGAATGTTATATTAGTCCAAGTTATTTATGGTAGATACCAAAAAAAATGTCGTTTACCAAATACATATCAATCAGTACTCATGCAAATTTATTGTAGGAACCAAAATGAAGAGGTTTGAAGGACAAAAATTCATTTTGTTTCTACTACATTGCTGTACATCCGTGACCATATCACTTTCATCCATGAATAATCATGAACCATGTTCCAATGCAAAATTGTATTCAGTTCGACTCAACATGTTATATATCTTTCAAGTATTAAATTATATTTATTATTATTATTATTACTATTACTATGACTATTCAAATAAAATCATCAGCCACTTCAAAGAAAACAAAATAGTCACTCATTGTCAACATCACTCGTCTTCACCGCTACCGCACTCTGGTCTCAAAATCTCTTCACTAAACCAACATACATTAAAACAGTATAGTTTAAATTATAAATAATTAAATACATGATATATAAAAGTTTGCTAAGTAGAATATTAGAAATCTTCTAAATAGCAAAAGCATAATTATACATATATTTAGATTTTATTATTAATAGGACATTATTATTTTATATAAACCTACTTATTAAATGCGTATATATAGCATGCAGGCAGGTCTTGGATATATACTCCCATTCCTCTCACCTCCATATATACACAACAAGATAAACGAAAAATTACGGCGAAAAATTATCGGCGGTTTTTGAAACCGTCGTAAATTGAAAGAATACCAAGAGTTTTGTTAATATTTTAATGTTTTATTAAAACGAATGAGAATAGTGGTAGTTTAGTGTCTAAACAACTGCAAATAATATTTTGGTCAGATTTTTAAATATTTGGCCAAAACAATTTAATGTCATTTTTTTTGTTTTTGTGCAGACTTTAGAAAAGCAAAGGCGCCAATCACTAACTCTAAAAATTCTTGCCGCCGTGTAGCTTCGTTCTCTCCATCAATTCTAGGTTCTATGTCTTTTCTTATTATTGATCTGCTTCTTCCACCGTGTAACTCCCACCCGCGCGAAAGAAAAATATAAGGGCATGTCCATATAGGAACAAAATTTGTCCCCATATCCAAATATTACCTTTTTTTCACTTTTATCAAATAACGCATCTCTATCAGTTATGTAAGGGTTTTGAAAATCAAACCGAATCAACTGGTTCAATCGGATTAACTAGAAACTGGTCAATAAGCCGATCTGGCCTACTTATAAAACCGTTCTACAAAAAATTGACGAAAAATCGGTCAAACTGGTGGTTAACAGACAAATTGGTCGAATCGGTTGAGTTTCAGCAAGTATCGATTTTCTCCCCAAGCCATGAAACGGCGTTGTTTTTGGTGCTAGTGAAAAAAAAACGGAAAAAAGGTTCAAGTAAAATAACGTTGCTGAATGCTGAGCCTATTTTCCTCTTTAAAGAGAGTCTCCTGGTCACCTCCCAACCCTACTTTGCTCTACAAACTTCTTCTTACAAACACCGTCACCTCCAACAAATGCCGGAGCGTCATTGTCGCGGGTCGAAGCGCCACCGTCGCGGATCGTAGCGTCATCATGGTCGTCTGCTTGTCATCGTCACCGAACCGCCACTGTCATCGAAGCATTGGTCGTCGTCTGGCTCTGGCCTTCTGTGCTCTTCCACGGTGAGTACTAGCTTCAATCTTTTTGTTTTTCAATTAATTTTGTTTATTTGGTGACAAAACTATATGAATTAGGCAGATTTGAGTTTATGAGTTTTTGGTTTTTTCAATTAAATTTTTATTCAGAGAAGAATTAAGAGTAGATTTGAGTTTAGAACTTCAAATTTAGAATTTTTGGCAGATTTGGAATGTTGTTCTTATTCTGTTTAAGTTCAATTTTATAATTCTGGGCAGATTTGGATTTTTGTTCTGTTTAAGTTCAATTTTAGAATTCTGAATTTGAAATTTTGGTATTTTGAATTTTGCTATATAAATGCAATTATGGTCTTTTGAATTCGGCTATATTGAGTTTTGGTGAATTAACTGGATGATATGCTGAATTTAATTATGTTGAATAATGTATGAATTGTATGAATTGATATTTTCGTCTGGATTCTAATTTGCTGTCATTCTGAATTTTGATGGGATAGTCACAAAATGGTCAGCAACCACAACATAATGATGTACAAGAATCTCAGGCAGGTTCCTCTCGAGAAAAATCTGACCCGGCTTGAGAATTTTTCACACTGAAGTATGATATCGGAACACTTAATGATGATTATGACTTCTGATGAGTAGAGTCTTTATTTAGTTGAAATATTATTTGTTTAATGTTGTTTCAAAATATTGTGTTTGTCATTTATGTGGATTTTGATCTTATTTAGTTATAAACTTTGAATATTTGAAATTGTTTATGACTTTTGAATGATAAATTATGAATTATTCATTTTGTGAAATTGTTAGATTTTGAATTTTATTAGTTTAGAAATTATTAAACTTAAAATTTTAAAATTATGTATTGAATTTTCTATAATTTTAGTATTTTATTCTATATTTAATTAAATTGATTCAATCACAGTTCAAATCCGATTGAACCATTGAATCATTGAACTATGAACCAATTACTTGACTAATTTGATGACCGATTTAATTCTCGCAACCTTAGTTATGTACAACAGTACAAGCATATGAAAGAGAGTTAAATAAGTTAGATTATTAAACCCAGTAAAATCAAGTTAAAGTTTAGGATTCAATTAACATGTGTCTTAAGAGTATAAATTAATATTAATTAAAAATAATCATAAAAAATACAAAATTTAGCTTTTGATGTAAATATGATGTATTTATTAAAATAAAAAGTTTTAAATTTTACTTATAACAAATTTAATTTATATTCTTAAAACACATGTTAATTAAACTCTAAATTTTATTTATGACATTATTCATTAATAATCGAGTGAAATCGTATGTTTAATTTCATTTCTCAAAATACTTATTGGACTCATGAATAAAGAAAATTATCAATTATATATTGTGTTACGAAAAATACTAAAAAGCTAGTAGAATTTATTATTTTAGTCAATAATTAATTATTAATACTAAAAATATAAAATAAAAATATTAAATTATTAGACTAAAAAAATTGAATTAATAACTAATAAAAATATGGACTAAAATTAATTAATCTTGCTGACTTTAACAATTTTTTGTGTTATTAGGTGCAATCGACTTCATATAAAGTTGATAATTGAGAGTCGTTAAATGTTTTGACTGATTTAACTAAATTTTTATCTAACGATTCTTAATAACTACGAACTTCACGTAAAATCGACTGTAACTAAATTTTTACCGTATTATTTAGTGTCGCTGCTCAATATATACTACTACTACAAAAAAAATCGTTTTTTATTATCCGATTTTACATATAAATCTAACGGTAAATAATATTGCTGTCGGATTCCTCATTTCTAATCCGACAATAATAATCTCTCATAATCTAATGTTAATGCTTGCTGTCCAATTTTTTCACATAAAATCTAGCAATAATAATAAATGCATATCTAGTAGTGTGTATATATACGAACCATCTCTATACAGACTAATAAACTAAGTTTATTCAAGGTTGAATTCCATTCATTTACACAAATTAATAAATAATCTCTTAATTTATTAATAAGCTATTAACAAATTAAATTCAAACTAATTTACCATTTAATTTGACTCACTTTTAACTGTAATTCATGCACAAAAGAAAAATCACAGAACAATCACACAACATTAACGGATTTAATTAAAGAATTAATTACCTCTCAACTTAAACTTTTTTTTTAAATTTTTTTAGCCTAATAAATTAAGAATTATCTTTTTATAGATTAAAATTCTATTTAAAAAATTGTTCTTTGCCAATAATTATCACATGTAAAAATTTAGATTCGAATGTTTGACATTTATTGGATAAGTGAATTAAGTCAATTAACCATTATAACATTGCAAGCTGGTTTCAAACATTTTATTTTATTGCAGTATAATTAACCATGTTGTAATGTTACATCACCTAACCACCTAACATAACTGTGGCCACACAGTTAAGTATAGCGCTACCAAAAAAGAGAGAATGTTACATTACACATAATTAAGTATACATCTATGGTGCTAACTATTAATTATTAAAGACCCATTATATTTATACAGTAACTACTATTCTTCATCTTCTGCACTTTCTCCATTTCCAACTCCATCTCCAACGGTTTCTTCTTCGGGCACCAAATCGGTTCAGGAAACCACTTCTCCAGACCCGGTTCAATAACCACCGAACCGGGTTGAACCGGATGAACCGGTTTCCTACAAAGCGGGCAACTCGAGTGAGAACCGAACCACGCATCTATGCATTGCGAATGAAAAGCGTGGCGGCAAATCGGAAGGACACGGCCCTCCTCGCCGGCGACGAACTCCGACATGCACACGGCACAGCTGTCGCCGCCGCCGACGGCGGAAGGAGAAGAAGGAGGGTGTGTGAAGGTTGGGAGGGTAGTAAGAAGGGAAGGGTGGATACCGTTGCTGGCGGGAACAGTGTGTCGGTGGCGGTGGTGACGACGGTGGCTGTTACGGCGGCGGATAGGAAAGCATGAGTGTCGGAAAGTGTGGAGGAAAATGATGAGGAGGAGGAGGAAGAAAAGGAGTACGGTGAAGGTAAGGAAGAGGATGCCGTTTTTGGCATATAACTTGGAATTGGATTCGATTTCTGATGAATCCATGAACATGAAGAGAGAGAGAGAGAGAGAGAATTGAAGAAAGGGAAGTGAAGTGTTGAAGATGAAACAGAATGTCATGTGCAAGTAGTAGATAGAGAGAGTGAAGAAGTAGAAGAGGAAATGAAGAGGAAGGTTCCTATAACTTATTTATTATTATTATTATTATTATTATCATCAGCATTTTTTAGTAATTTTTATTTGATATAGCTGATTTTTCGAAATTAAATTTTTTTAAGAAAATAAATAATTAGTCAACTTTTTATTTTTTTTTACTTTTTTTAAGGTCAACTTTTTTATTTAGATATCATTAATAAAGACAGAAAAAAATATTTTCTTTAACTCTTTTTCTCAATTTTTTTTCTTGGAATTGAATTTCAGATTTTATAAATTATTAAACACTCCACACTTTCAATTATACAAATACAAGAACTTTCAATTTTATATCAATTAAAAGAAGTTGTATAAAAAATACGAAACTTAATTTCTAATATATTTATTTTATATTTATTAAAATAAAATATTCAAACATTTTATATTTTTTGTTATGCATATTAACTAATTAAACCCTTATTTATATATAGCTCATCAATAAATTATTTGATTAGACTACTCTACTGTATCTCAGAGATCTAATAAGAATACAAACTGATTACACATAATTGAATGATAATAATATATATAGAATAAGAAAACTTAATTATATTTTATACCCACGAGGACCAAAAACTAATAGTAAAATATTGTTAATTGAACTTATAGTTGATGATTTAGGGTATAAGAAAATGTTAGACTAGTCTTTGTTGGTTAGTGAAAGAAATGATTGTGTGCTTCCTGTTAATTAATCCAATATTATTCTTATAGTTCTTCTTAACCTTTCAAACAAAATAATATTTCCTCTCATCATAACTGGTTCTGTTCTTATAATAACTTAAATAAAAATAGAAATATTTTATGGATTTTTTAAAAAATATTTATTTAATAAATTAAAATATAATTATATTTCTGTAATATCTGTGGTTGATATCTATCCAATTCATCATATAAAAAAATTACTTTATTTGTACTTTTGTTAATTAAAATCAGAAAAAAAATCCTAATTATCTTCCGTTCTAATTTCTATTTGTTCTAATTTCTTGTCTTTTCCTGTCCCTAATTAAAAAGTCTTAATGATCATACTGAGACCACATTAATTATTCATCTCCCTTGGAAACAAACATTCATTCTAGTAATGTCCAAAGACATAATAGAAACACATATAAAGTGACAAAAATAAAAGATGGATAAAAAGTGACAATTAGGATAGTCCACCATTTGTTTTGATAGAGAGAAACATCGATTTGATGTTAATTATTAAGTTCATGGAGGTTATTAATTAAATGACATTTTGCTGCACCATAAATATTGTCCAAATTTATACATTATCAATAATACTAGGAAACAAGATGGTTCCGTCCAAAAATTAGTCAAATATTTTTGGGTGAATTTAAAATTTTTACGTGGATGGTGTTTATGTTAGGCATTAGGATGTTTCTTTTCTTTGTAAATTGGATGGTTCTAAATCTGTTTTTTAATTTATTATATTTTAGACATTTAAAAAGGGAATGAGAATGAAGTTTCCATAATTCACGTTGTAATGATATTGAATGTATCTCTTCCTAATTTAAATGTGGTGAAACATTTAATAATCAATATTTTAAATTATAAATAAATAAAACTAATTACTATATTTATAATTAATTAAGTTATTCCACTCTTGGCTGATTTAGAGTTGGTTACATATACTTTTTCATACATTATTATTAAGAAGTACGAAGTAAAAATACTTTATTTTTGTTGGCCATGTGTGCATCAATTGTCCCGTGGCGGAGGCTATGTGGGCCAAGTCACAATCGAATGTCGTGGGCGCTTGTGTTGCTGAATGTACTATAAGGCTAGGGTATGCGCTTCTACTAACACCAATTGGTTTTAGTCGAGCTGGTAGCGCCTGAGGTCCTACAAGTGGTATCAGAGCTTCGGTTCGGTAGGATTTATTCTTAGTATGCTCTGTGGTTGCAGCCTAGTCTGACCTTCCACATCAGAAAAGAATTTTATCGTGTGGCTTGAGGTTGATCTTTGGTTGCTGTTGTTGTTGCTGGAAGGCAGTGTGACTCTGTGAGAGTGTAGTTTGGAAAGGTTCTGGCTAAGGAAAGACTTAGTATTTAAGTGTGTCCATTGTGACCCACCTCTCTTTTATGGGGACCCTTCCTAGTGCACGGTCTACAGTTGAGTTATACTATTCCAGTATACGGTTGCAACAATGTCAGGATATTCAAGTGCTGTGAAGCTTGAAATAGAGAAATTTGATGGAAGAATCAATTTTGGCTTGTGGCAAATACAAGTCAAGGATGTGTTGATACAATCAGGTTTGCAACTATTCATCACATTACTCAATTCCTCGTAACTTTCAAACTCTAACTTCGATCGAAGACCCATTTGTAGCTATGCGTCACTCTCGTCGCGCTCTTCGATTCTATCTAACTATTGCGGTAAGAAATTTTAAAATTCTTGCCTTATTCTTCATTTATCCTCAATTTCACGTATTAATTTGGATATTGAAAAAAATTTGATTTTTCAATGTTTAAGGGAGGCTCAATCTTAAATTCTAGCAAGGTTTTGACCCAATGCTATAAGAAATAAAGTAAGTAAACCTTTTCTCTTTAGTTTTTTCAAGTTTTAGTTATGAACATTGTGTGAATATTGTGAAAATTGAATGTGATTAGATTGAATAGGATTGGATTTGTGTAAATTAAGTGTGGAATTGAGTCAAAGATCACATTGGTGAGGAATTTGGTGGAGCTTAGATCGGTGGAGGTTGGAATTTTCGGAGAAGAGTTTTTTCGAGGTTGAGACTGCCGTCAACGAATGTACGAGTTTTAATTTTAGATAGACATTATGTAACATTTTGTGAAAACCTAGCTTAATTGTCCTAGGATAGTGTTGAATGTTGTGTGTTGATGATGAAGTGTGATTATGTGAATTAGGTGTTTGGTGAGTGCTATATGATGGTAAGATTGAGATTGGATATGCATGTTGTGGTATAGTTGTTATTATATCCATTGGTGTGAAATTAGACCAGAGACCGTAATAGGGTGAGGTATTCCCTATTTGGTAAGTTATGATAAGTTGCATAATTGCCATATTTTGATTGGTTATGGAATGATGTGGTTTGGCCGGGTGATTAATGTTAGGATTTGGTTGAATTAGTCCCACATTGCTTAGAATAGCAAATGGAGTGGGTGGCCTAGGCTATAAATATGAGGCTAAGTTCTCCATTTGTTTTTGCACCAGTCAGAAACACTTTAAGCTTGTATCTGATTTTTCTTTTCCTCTGTACTCTTTGATTAGAGAGTGTTGTGAGGTGTAGTTAGATATTTGCTTTGAGAGAGTGTGGGTGTACTGGGGTGCCGGTGAGAGAAAGAAGTCTATGTGTTGTAACAATTTTCACATAGTGATATTCTCTGGTTGTCGTTTGACAACGGCCGTGGTTTTTTCTCCGGTAATTGGAGTTTCCACGTTAAATTCTTGTGTTGTGATTGTGTCTATTTTATTTCTCTGTCAAAGGTGTTTTCTCAAGGGGGAATAGTGTCTTATTCCCAACAATTTTTAAGTTTTCTTTTATTTTGTTGGCTGTTATTATGAGAATCTCTTTTGTTTTATTTTTCTTGGGTTATTAAAATTTTGTATTAGTCATTTTTTAAGAAAAAAATATAAAATAAATTAAAGTATTTCCTTCATCACCTCATTTAATTTTGATTAAGACCATCTGAGTAAGTTTAATTTGTAATAATTGGTAAAACCATGGTTTGATATATTAATAAACAATTTTTAACAATGTTTTTGCTTTTTCTTTTGCTGAATTTCATAGTTTAAGACTTAATCTATAAGAGAGTAAAAATTATTCAGAAATGTAGCTTAACGTGATTTTGTGGAATATAATCCAATCCAGTTTTTTCCCTTCATTTTTTATTTTAGAAAATCTTCAAAGAAAATAATCCTTTTTTCTTTTTATTTCCAACCTCTAACATACAAACAATACGAAAACAAATTAACAAACATACACAATATTTGTTATTAATGTTTGTATTTTAAAATTTTGTCTATCTGTTTATAAGCAATCTATTGAACCAACTTTTATATCAGTTAACATTATTCAATTTCTTTATTATAAAAATTATTTTTAATTCTTATCTTTTAAAAAGAGTTTAGAGTGAATATATATATATGTAAAAATAAAAATCGGTTGAAATTAGCTGAAAATTAGTAAAAAAATAATGCTTCAAAAAATATTAGCTAAAATTAATTACCGAAAATCGATTGCCTAAAAATTGGACTACTCTTTATATAAATAAATTCATGAATATATTATTAGTAAATACTACAATAAAAATTTTATAATTGTCTTTATGTAAAAATCTTTTCTTTTGATCTTTGCATGATAAATTGTATGGTTAAATTTTAATATGATATAAAAATATTATTTTTATTTAAAATATAGCTAAATAAATAAATTATACTTTTAAACAAAATATCTTTGTAAAAAAATATGTTTACCATTTTGGTTAGAGTAATTGCCTATATAATTTTCTTTCTTCCCTCTTTTACGCTTCTCTATCAACCTTTTTTCTTCTCTCTCTCTGAAAAAATTGGATAAACCAATCACTACTCACATGTGTTTGTTCCCATGCAAAAAGCAAGACTTTCACTACGTACAAGAAGAAAGAAACATATTAAATATACAAAAAGGTGTGTCCTACAAAACTCAATGGGGCTGTGATTATTTAGCAATAGATCAGTATAGTGATTATTAAATATAATATTAATCATCAATAATGAAAAAAAAATGACTCTTTTGTTTTGAACCGAATCCGAAAATGTTTACCTAATTACCTATAGCAAAACCAAATAATCCAGGTCACTCATGGTAATAGTGATTCTGGCTAGTTTAATTTCATCGGATTGGAATTAGAATCTTGAAGCTTCAAAGATTTAGTGGTAATGTTTTATGAGTAAAACTTCAGGTGCAATTAATTTCATGTGAAATTGATAGTTGAAAATTGTTAGATGATAATTTAGTCAAATTTAATAAATTATTTAATGATTCTCGACTATCAACTAATTCACATGAAGTTACACCTAAAAGATACGATCTATTTTAAACCATTCAAATCTTCGAAAGCTACTCCTTAAAAATACATATATTTTACCAAATTTTAGGAGAATTAGTGCACTTTGCCCTAAATTAATAGCATCATAAATATTTCTAAAAAAAAAAATCAGCCTTGTTTTCCTTGCAAACACCGACAGAAGTTAGAATAATATGTAATAATTTTCTACAAGATCCAAATTATTGTTTTCATCACTTTTATGGAAACTAAAATTCCTAAAGCATATACCCTTGAATTGATACAAAGCATGAACAAAAAGTGAATCCATATATATAACAGTGGCAAAGTGGTCCATAAGCATATAATGATGGAAATGTACCTCAAGATGTTCAAAAGAAATATAAATGGTTATAGTTGCCTTAACATGTATATGTATAAGACATTTAGTATAAAGATATTATTAATTAGGGCCTACCAAAAGATAATTTGTCTTTGTTCTTATAAATGTTAGTTGGTATAGACTTTGACGGTCCATAACGTTGGGAATATTAAATAGTCTAATAATAATTTTTTTATTTTTTAATAATAGTTAAATAGTCTTTATTTAATTTTAATTATAATTTAATTTTTTTATATATTATTTTATTATTAAAGTTATCTTTTATTTTATAAATTATTATTTTATTATTCATCTATCATGTTTATTAGTAATTAGAAATAAAAATAACAACGAAATAGATTTTTCATTAATCATGATGACCTTCATAAATATTTTGACAATATGAATCAATGAAGAGTTTTTATACTTGCATCCGTTACATCTGTAAACACTAAGAAAATTGTGTTTCTTGTAATTCAATAGATTGAACGTACAACACAATCGATTGAATATAGCAGGTTTTTTCAAAATTTAATCAATTAGAATTGTTACCCAATCGATTGAATTGTGCTATAAAATATAAGTTTTTTCTTATTCAATCGATTGGTCCTGTTACCCAATAGATCGAATTTTGCAAAACAATAAGGGCAAATTGATTGGCATGGTAACATAATGATTGAATTGCGCTGTAGAATAAGTTTTCTCAAAATTCAATTGATTAGTTTTATAACAATCGATTGAATTTTGTACGTGATTAAGGGTATCTTATATTCAATCGATTGGTATGTTATAATAATATAATCATGCAAAAACAATGTATCCAATTTGTATATATAAAATTTTATTTTATTAGTTATGGAGTCTTTGTCATGTATTAAAAGTATATAGATATTATTTGAAGTATAACTTAATATATTAAAACTGTTCAATTAGCTACGAGTGAATAATAGTAAAAGTTACACATTTTCGAAACAAAAATAAAAAAAAATCATGTTAGTCACGGCAAAAATTTCATTCTACAGCACAATTCAATCGATTGTGTTACCATACAAATTGATTGAATAAGAAAATATCCTTATTTTTCTGTGAAATTCAATCGATTGGATAGTTACAATTGATTGAATAAGAAAAAACTTATATTCTATAGCGGATTTCAATTGATTGCATAACCATTCAAATCGATTGAACTTTGAAGAAACGTACCATATTCAATCGATTGTGTTGTACGTCCAATCGAATTACTAAAAAATACAATTTTCGTGGTGTTTACAGATTTAACGGATCAAGTATAAAAAAATCTCGTTGATTCGCATTGTCAAAATATTTATAAAGGTCACGATTAATGAAAGATCTATTTAGTTGTTATTTTTGTTTCTAATTACTAATAAATATAATAAATGAATAATAAAATAATAATTTATAAAATAAATTAAATAATATATAAAGAACTAAGTTGTAGTTAAAATTAAATAAAGAATATTTAATAATTATTAAAAACTTAAAAAAATATGTTTTACAATAACATTCATAATACATAATAGAGAAAGAAAAACAAAACACAAATAAACGTCTTACAGATTATACGGCATAATTGAAGTGCCTTAGGAGTAAACCTCTTAATAATTTTATCTAAAATTTTCTTATTCCTAGTATAGTTACAAAACTGATCTCCATTTATAATTTTATATAGAATAAAAGACAAATAGATCCCTAATTTTTTTATATGCGGATATTTTCGTCTCTCGAGATTAAAAAATACATTTAAATTCCTCACCTTATAAAACGCGTGACAATTATACCTCTCTGTCGAGTTGGTGCTCAAAATGACAACGGAGAATGCTGACCTCAAAAAATGATGACTGAGTTGTCCATTTTGCCTCATGATATGAATGGGGGAACAAATTATTAAAGGACAAATTCGTTCTTATGCTCTAAAAGGACGTCGTTACCATCCCCCACCTTATTTCACCATTCGTAATCTCCATAACACCCAGAAACCACTACTCCAGATATTACAAAAAATGTCTTCCTCTAGTTTAAAATGGTGGTGTGCTTAATAGACGTCGTGGTTGGCGAAGGAAACAACAAGCTTCATCTGGCAAGAAGCAGCCATCTTCTATAGAGGTAAGGGTAATAGTCGCATGTATACGTGTGTTGTTGTTTAAATGTTCGTGACAATATAATGCATGGGGTTGGGCTTAGGGGTGATTGCATGTTTTATTTCTGATAGAAGAATGAGAAAAAAGCTATGTAGAATTTACTGATTTATAAATTTGAGGCACCTGATCTAGGATTTAATGTCTAATTTATGTTGTTGTGGATAATATAGATGGATGATATATATGTGATACCTGTTTCTTTATCGTGGAGGCCATTTTAGTAGAGGACCCAGTGAAACTCTTGAGTATATTGGTGGAAAAGTTGAAAAATTTTCGAAGATGGACTTGGACTTCTAGAATTTTGGGGACTTGGTGACATTGTCAAAGGTCTGGGCTATGCATCATACATGGCAGTTTATTGGTATGACCCAACAAGCAGTGACATTGAGTCTGGACTGTACATTCTGAGTGGGGATGCAGGAATAAATGATACGCGAGAGAACAAGCTGAGGAATTCAAGCACCGATAAAATTTACATTTACTTCAACCACCCCGTAGATGAGCCACAGATAATGGAAGAAGATGCTGCTGCAAAAACGGGGACAGAAGAATTTAATGATCACATTGATGTTGATAGCATCATGAGGGAGTTTCAGTCATCACCATTCATAGAAGATGATGAATATGATAGTGGGGATGACGAACTATATAAATCTCCTCTAGCTATCTTTGAAATTATTTCTAATGATGATTATTCTAGTTGTGATGAGAAAAATGATAGTATGAAGAGAAAAAGAACTCTAAAAAAAAGGAGAAGGTCCTGCCACAGAGTAAGGACAATGTTAAGGAAGGGACAGGAGCAGAGTCAAGTAGAAGTAAAAAAAATAGTTGGACCAAGGAGTGTAAGTGGGAATAATACTAAAGGAACCAGGACAACTACGAAACTCAAAGAAACTGGGCCTACTGTAAAGTCCAAAAGGACCAGGCCCACTGCCAAACCCAAAAGAACTGGGCCTAATGTAAAGCCACAAAGAACTAGGCTTGCTGTACATGATGAAGAAGCTGTGCCTACTGTGCAACCCAATGATAGACCTCCAATTGGACTCTATGTGAATGAGAAGGTTTTAGATGATGATGACCCCATTCATGAGTATGAATTAGAGGATCTTCACACACCAATATCTTCAGAGGATGAGGGATTGAAGCATGAATTTCTAGTTTTTAATGATGAATATGAGTTTGGGGAGAGTATAATTGAGTTGGAACCAAGTTTGCAACCATTGATGGGTTGAAAGAAGTGGTAATAGATATGTTCATTTAAGAAGGAAGGAAACTTGTGTGGATAAAAAATGATAAGGAAATGGTGAGGGTTGGATGCAAAGGTGAAGACTATCTTTGACTGGCACATCTATCCGACAACAAAATACTATTATGTTTCTAGGTAAAGACTTACAAGGCAGAGCATACATGTACTAAAAATTTTGATAGTAATGCTGCTAATCAACATTGGATCAGTAAGAAAGTGGAGAAGAGAATGGCAAGTCAACCTCATATGACAACTAACGAGACAATTGATTTTCTTAGAGAATAACTTAACTTGATGGTGCATCTGAAGATGGTTTATAGGACAGTGAAAGAGGCCAAAGAGAGGATAATGAAAAATGAAAAGGAACAATATGGGAAGCTCAGCGACTATGGAATAGAGATAATTAAGAGTAACCCCGGGTCGACAGCAAGAATTGATGTGAAGCCTATTCCACAATCCCTCCCCTTGTTTGAGAAAATATATATCTGTTTTGAGGGCTGTAAGCAAGGCTTTAAGAGTGGATGTCGGACTTTCATCCATCTTGAAGGAGCTTTTCTGAAGACATACCACAGAGGCCAACTACTTTCAATAGTTGCACAGGATGCGAACAACCAATTCTATGTAGTGGCATATGGAGTTGCAAGATCAGAGATTAATGAATCATGGAAATGGTTCCTCACACTGCTTCAGAAAGATTTGGGTGATGCCAATCAATATAGTTAAAATTTTATGTCCAACCAGTAAAATGTCAGACTTTTACACTGTTTATTTAGGTAAATTAGGCTAGTAATCAGTGGTTTGCATCATTATATTTTAGTAATAAGTCAATATATTTAGGTAGATTAGGCTAGTAATCAGTCAATATGGTTAGCATATTGCATGACTTTGGACTATTTTGATAATTTTATGTGATTGCATCATTATATTCTATGTAGGGCTTGCTACCAGCCTTAAAAGAGGTAATGCCGAGAGCACATCATCGAAATTGTATAATGCACATGTGGAAGAACTTCATTAACCAGCTCAAAGACATGCACATTAGAGACATAGTATGGGAGTGTGCTAATTGCACAACGGAATGAGAGTTTAAAGAGACCATAGAGAAGCTGAAGGGGATTAATAAAGCAGCATGAGAATATTTGACGAAATTTGAACCTCCCACTTGAGTTAAAGCTTTTTTCAGCCACAGACCCAAGGTGAATAATCTTTGCAAAATTTTTAATGCAAAAATAGTGAAGTATAGAGTTAAACCAGTGTTGACAATCTGTGAAAAATTAGGTGTTACTTAATGAGGAGAATGACCAAGCACATTAGGCTGTTAGAGTACTGTAGTGAAAAGCTTGCACATGTCCAGGAGAAACGGTTACAGAGACGGATAAACCCCAACAACAGATGGATTGCTGAGTGGATGGGAGACAATGAAAGAAAGAGGTTTAAAGTTACCAGAAATTACAGGTATATCAATCATCTTTAGCCCTTTAAGAAATATACAGCAAAAATAACGACAACTACACTAATCATAGTAATATGCCACAAATTCATGAATTTTTTCTTTTCAATAGATAACAGCTTCCTCTCAAAATCCTCCATTTTTTTCCAATTATTTCCTTCGAAACATCTATTCTTTAACTCCTATTCCCTCACCATCATCCACAGCACCAAATGCTTCAGATTCTATGACCCTAATTTTTTCAGGTGTTCATCAAGCTAGACAAAGAACCGGCAGTGATGTTCTTTAACCTAGAGCAAATTTTTAGAAAATCACCCAATTAGACACATTACAGTCTTATCCAACTATTGCCAAAGTGGTAAATTATCTTGAAGAATGGACATCCGAAAAACATTTTGTTAGGGATAGTAGTTGTTCTTGACTTGTACAGAATGGCATATGCGCCGCAGAAGCACTTTGGCGCATCCCCATCTCACTCGTATCCTCTTAGCACGACGAATGAAGACCTTGCTCCAGGTCTTGTGCATGAAGAATCCCTTTCACTCATCATGGACGATTGCACCATCAATGGCCATGGCTTCGTAGATGCATTTCGATCAAATAAGGCTCATTCCAGGTAATGGCGTCGTTTTGGAGCATAAGGACGAATTTGTCCTTTAATAATTTGTTTCCCATCCACATCTTCAGGCAAAACGGACAGCTCAATCATCATCCCTCCAGGGGCGAAGCTAGGTGGTGGGAAAGGGGGGCGATGGCCCCCCTAATTTTAATTTTTTACATGTAAATTATATGTAAATTTTAGTTTAGCCCCCCCTTAAAATTTTATTTTAGTCTTAGTTTATTGGATAAATATTTTTGGCCCCCCTCTAATATTTTATCTAGCTCCGTCCCTGCATCCCTCCAGATCAGCATTCTTTGTTGCTGTTTTGAGTCCCAACTCGACGGAGGAGTATAATTATCACGCGTTTTACAAGGTGGGGATTTAAATATATTTTTTAATCTTGAAAGAAGAAAATATTTGCATTTAAAAAAATTAAGAACCTATTTATCTTTTACTCTTTTATATAAAATTTTTCATTCACATTAATTAACAAAACATTATAACTACTTAGTAAATTAAAATTTCAGAAACTCTTTTCTTTTCCTACTATTTTACTACAAAACAATAATTTACAAATATAATAAGCAAACAAAAACGGCATCAGAATTAAAGTTTATATAGTTCTACTGGTCATATCAATATGTATTTTATAGTAAACATTTATAAGGAGTTGTTTTTATATAAAATTAATAGTTAAAATTTATTAGATAATAATTTAATTAAATATGTCAAATTTTTAACTAACAACTTTACGTAAAGATAACTAAATATGAATTTTCACTCTATTTTATGTCCCAATCCTAATCTTTATATAATTGGTTCTAAATTTGGATAAACTAAAAAGGTTGTGATTTTTTTTTTTTTAGTCAAGTGGATTGGACAATCCCAAATTTTAGACATCACAACACATCCAAAAAAGGTTGTGTCATATCAATATGTATTTTATAGTAAACATTTATAAGGAGTTGTTTTTATATAAAATTAATAGTTAAAATTTATTAGATAATAATTTAATTAAATATGTCAAATTTTTAACTAACAACTTTACGTAAAGATAACTAAATATGAATTTTCACTCTATTTTATGTCCCAATCCTAATCTTTATATAATTGGTTCTAAATTTGGATAAACTAAAAAGGTTGTGATTTTTTTTTTTTTAGTCAAGTGGATTGGACAATCCCAAATTTTAGACATCACAACACATCCAAAAAAGGTTGTGTCATATCAATATGTATTTTATAGTAAACATTTATAAGGAGTTGTTTTTATATAAAATTAATAGTTAAAATTTATTAGATAATAATTTAATTAAATATGTCAAATTTTTAACTAACAACTTTACGTAAAGATAACTAAATATGAATTTTCACTCTATTTTATGTCCCAATCCTAATCTTTATATAATTGGTTCTAAATTTGGATAAACTAAAAAGGTTGTGATTTTTTTTTTTTTAGTCAAGTGGATTGGACAATCCCAAATTTTAGACATCACAACACATCCAAAAAAGGTTGTGTTAAGTCATTACTCGTTACACTAAACCTTTATGACACATGGATCATAATTGAGTAAATAGGTTTTCTTTTTTTTTTTCAAACGGGCCTGAATCCAAAACAAAAAATCTGATAACTAATTATTGGTAGGTAGATATCTTAATAAGCTAGAAACATAGCCCATTTTTCCGAAATAAATTATGACCTATTTCCCCTCAGGTTCAAATAAGCTGTCTATTTTCTTATGACCCGGAGAAAAAATATATATATCTCATTTCTTACCTTCGTAGTACGTGTACGTACACTTCATTCTAATATAAAATAAATATTAGGAAGTATGATAAAATACATTAGATAAATATACTTCATATGGTAATTAGTTAATTACCTCTCATGATCTAGCCTTCATCGCATTTTTGTTGGATGATTGGATCATAGCATCAAAGTTTAATTTATTCTCCATAATAAAATTTGAATAAATAAACATTTTAATAATCTCATCCGTCATGAATCCTCAATGTTTGTCTTTTTACTTTTTTTTTTTTTATCATCGTCTTTTTAATTTCTGAAACTATATATGAAAAGAATTCTCCAAGTGTTGGACTTCGAAGTGGCCGAAGGTTGTGTGTAACAACAAATTGTGGCCCGAATCTATTCACTATATTTTATTTGGAAACGACAAAATAAATAAATAAACACAAACAAAATATCTTAAAATTTAAAATAATAAAATATCCCAACAAAAATAACTAAATATTATATATGTATTATCAAAAAGAGCTTTAGCAATCCAATTTTGATTATATTTTTTTTAAACAAAATATAAAAAAACAATTTTTTTATTTTTAAAATTCGATAATTTTATGTCAAGTAAACTTTTTTTACAAAATGTTTATCAAATATCAAAATTATTTACCACCACTAGTTAGTAAAAGTCAACATCATTTTTTATTATGTTTATTATATTTTTAATTTTTTTGAAATGTTATTTTTTTATATTTAGAAATAATTTTATCAACACTAAAATCTTAATAGATATTTTTTGTAGTTTTTTTAGAATTAAGTACGATTTTGATTCTTAAGGTAGGGGTTAAAATTTTTTTTTGTCTCTAATTTTTTTTGTTCTTACAAAATTGTTTCTAAGATTTAATTTAATTTTAAAAAGATAAGGAAAAGGGAATCGCCTTTGGAGAGGGAGGAGGGAGGAGATTTCCTAAGGAAAAAAAGGGGAAGGAAAGGTGAAGAATAGAAGGAGAAGGGAATCCTCTACTGCTGCTCTTCGCCGCCACCGCTACTGCTCGTCGTTCGGTTCTCGCCGCCAGATCTCACCGCTCCTTTTTCTCGTATGCGTTGCATCGTCTGCCCAATCCCTCAACAAGCGTCGTCGCATGGTCGCACTCTCGCCTTTCTTGTTGTTGCCGCCGCAACAACGGTGTCCTCTGCATCTGTTACTTCTACATCGTCACATCGTCTCACTCTTTGTCCTCTTTGTTCTTTTTATATCTGATTCTGCTTCTATTTCTAATTTTGATGCTTTTGATTTTGCTTTTGTTTTTAATTCTGCGTCTAATTCTTCATTCTTTTAATTTTGATGTTTCAGTTACTTCTGTTTTTGTTTTTATTTTTGTTTTTAATTTTGTTTCAACTTTTGTTTCCAATTCTGTTTATGCTTCTGCTTCATTATTGTTGCTGAAGAAGAAAAAAAAAAGGAATAGATGGCTTCATTGTTTTTGCTTTTGATTCATTGTTCATGTACTTCTTATCTGGATTTGGATTTATTATTCTTGTACTTTATTATTTTTTTTTTATTATTTGTTGTTGATTTTATTGTTGCTGTTTCTAGTGATTTTATTGTTGTTGTTGTTGTTCATGGAGAAGAACGAAAACTAGAATAGAAATTGGGTATTTTAGTGAAGAAGAAAAATGGTATTTTGGTTCGAACGACAGTTTTAAAAATAAGTTAAACCTTAGGGATGATTTGTAAGCCAAAAAAGGTTGGGGACGAAAAAAAAATTTCAGTCCCTACTTTAAAGACCAAAATCGTACTTACCCTTCTTTTTACTATGGCTGCACATGGATCGGATCCGCTCGGATTGGATATAGCCTATAATTCTATCCGATTAGTACTGCACTCATCGAATCAGATACGATATCTGCATTTTTTCATATCAGATCGAATATTGGATATATCGGCATAATTAAAAAAAAAATTGTTTTAAGCCCCTATTTGATTGTTTTCACAAAAAAATGTCAAGAAAATGTCTAAAAAATTTATTTTTTCACATATGTTTAAGTCTATTTACTCTTAAAATATTATCAATCAAATTTTTTTTGAATAATAAAAAAAATTAATGATAACACAATATCTAAATTTAATTATTCTAAATTGAAGTACAATATAAAAAATTAAAAATAAGATATTATAATTTATGCTATTTATATAAGACATGTAAATATGCAAATCTATAAATTAAATTTACAGATATATCATATTACTGTCAAATTTATTATCTAATTCTATCATAGTGTAAATTTGATATGATCCTATATATCAAATAACTTTGTAAATAGAATAATATCCACACAATTCAAATTAAATATAAATAATTACCGCAAATACAAGAATATTATCCCATGTATATGCAGTCCTACTTTTTACCTATATATTCATCTTTTGATTGACATCAACAGCAATTAATAAAATAAATACTTG
Source organism: Arachis duranensis (assembly GCF_000817695.3). NCBI lineage: Eukaryota > Viridiplantae > Streptophyta > Magnoliopsida > Fabales > Fabaceae > Arachis > Arachis duranensis. The sequence goes on along the minus strand of NC_029773.3, from coordinate 90,466,705 downwards.
AAAGATATTTTTATTTATCACTATCTTATAGACATTAGTGATTATTTCACGAGAATACAGAAAAGCTAGTTAAATGTTACATATTGTCAGATTTATATGAATTTAGTTAACTGCTAACATCTGATTTAAGGATATATGTTAAAATTATTAATTAAAAATTTAAAAATATACAAAAATTAGTTTTCAATACAAATATTATGTAGTTATATATTAAAATAAAATATTTAATTTTTTTTACCAATAATAAAAACATATGTTAATTAAACCCAGCTTATATTATATTACCTTATAATATTATATTTTATAAAGTTTGTATATGGGCGTTTAATTTGTAATTCCTTTAAATTTTGTGCCTCGTTTTCTGATACAGACAAAGCCCTTTTTCTCAAAATGCACATCTCTCACGTGCTACGCGAGTTTCTCGCAATTATTAGAATATATATTAATTAATAATGGTAGATACAGATCTATACCATGCGTAAAAATAAAAAAAGATTAAAGTTGGAGTGAATAGCTCAGCAAAACAATGGGGCTGGTCCCTCGGATGATTGTCATGTTGAAGTTGAAGGTGAAGTTCGTACAAACAATTGAGAAAAAAGATGCACCCAAAATTAAACAATTAAAAAAAAAACTTTTTGCTTTTCATGAAAAAAGGTATATTTTCAATCTAGGATGTGCTTAACTACTTCCGAATTAAATATTAGTGTAGTTTTTTTTTTTAAAAGTCATATTTTAAATTTATTTAAAATAGTAGGTCATAAATAAATTTTATTTAAGATATTAAACATCATAAAATAGAATCAAATAGAAATACTTTTTTTTAAAAGTTTAAGAACCAAAAATTAAACTATTATATTTTTATAAAAAACATTAGCCATTAAATCAATATTAAATATAAAATATATATTAAAAATATAAAAAATAACACACATGAATTTGCAGAAATACATAATAATTGATTTTTATTTGAATATATTTTGTATAAAATATATTTTCCTAGTAGACCTTAGTTTAATGTAGCAAGATTGATGTCTATATAGAAACAATTTTTATTTTGTGTGTGTGTGAAAATAATAGTTATTAAAAAAGTTTTATTTTTCAACACTAAATTATCTCCGATAAATTTTAAAGATAATTTTCTAACAAATTTGTATTTGTTAAATTTTATTAAAATTATTTATGTTATATAAACAAATATTTTTTTTAAAACTTTCATGCAGGCTTCATTAAAATTATTTTTTCTAAGATAATTTCTGTTTAATTGTTTTTTGAATTTTA